>NC_081554.1:164725818-164803318 GCF_963082655.1 Stomoxys calcitrans | reverse complement strand
CATAACCTGATATAGCTGCCATATAAACCGATCTTGGGTCTTGACATCTTGAGCCTCTAGAGTGCGCAATTCTTATCCGATTTGAATGAGTTTTTGCACGAAGTATTTTGTTATGATATCCAATAACTGTGCCTAGTATGGCTCAAATCGGTTCATAACCTGATATAGCTGCCATATAAACCGGTCTTGGGTCTTGACTTCTTGAGCCTCTAGAGGGCGCAATTCTTATCCGATAGGAATGAAATTTTGCACGACGTGTTTCGTTATTATATCCAACAACTGTGTCAAGTATGGTTCAAATCGGTCCATAATCCGATATAGCTGTCATATAAACCGATCATGGGTCTTGACTTCTTGAGCCTCTAGAGGGCGCACTTCTTATCCGATTTGAATGAATTTTTGCGTGACGTATTTTATTCTTACTCTCAACAACTGTGTCGAATAAGGTTCAAATCGGTTCATAACCTAATATAGCTGCCATATAAACCGATCTGGGATCATGACTTTTGAAGCCTCTAGAAGTCGCAATTATTATCCGATTTGCCTGAAATTTTGTACGACAGATCCTCTCATGACCATCAACATACGTGTTTATTATGGACTGAATCTGTCTATAGCCCGATACAGCTCCTATTTAAATCGATCTCTCTATTTTACTTCTTGAGCCCCAAAGGGCGCAAATCTTATTCGAATTGGCTGACATTTAACACAGGTCTCCAACATATAATGTAATTGTGGTCCAAACTGGACCATATCTTGATATCGCTCTAATAGCAGAGCAACTCTTTTCTTATATCCTTTTTTTCCTAAGAAGAGAAGCCGGGAAAAGAACTCGACAAATGCGATCCATGGTGGAGGGTATAAAAGATTCGGCCCGGCCGAACTTAGCACGCTTTTACTTGTTATATATAAGAAGATTGGCAACCAACTAGTGCGCCACCTTCCAGTACTTCAAAAAAAAACTATTTTTTATCTCTCTGTCTCTTCCCTCCCTCAATCAATCATTAATTATTGACATAATTTAGATAGCATGCTAAACCACCAAAAACTTTTCCTTAAACCCTTTTTTTCTACATTTACTGCATTTGCAGTCTGTCGGAAAAATATTTTCCCCATATTTCCACCACTTGCTCGCTCCAAGTGAAAAACACAAACAGACAACACAAATGTGCATTATTTTTTAATGTTCCAGAATAAATCATTTTTATGTTGGCGGTAAATCAAATGAAATAAAGCTAACATTGAGACAAGCAACCTTCTTCTCCAACTCTTCCTCATTCTCAGCCACCGCCGCCACCTATACAACATCATTCACTAGCATTGGCATTTGGTGCGGGCGGAGCAAATGTGCAACAAAATGTGCAAGGATGTGAAGTAACGTAAATAGAAGAAAAGGTAAAAATGACCATAAATTTGATTTGAGACAGAGTGAAACAGAGAGGGAGAGAGAGAGAGATAGAGCAAAAATAAGCAAAAGAAAGTAAAAACACCCCCAAAGAAAGTGATAAATTAGGATGACATATCGGCAAGAAATATGAAATACAGACTATTTTTGATATAAAGCTCATTTCATATTTCACACTCATATCCAGGAAAGAGGAAACAGAGAAAAGTACATGGCATGCAATGGGCTAAAATCAAATCGATTTAAGACAAATATTTTTTTTTTTTTTTTTGAACAATGTTAATAAGACATTTGGTTTTAACTTCTTTTAAGTATATGTTTATTTAGACCAATCACGACATGTTTATATGTTTATTTAGACCAATCACGACAATATTGGACTCAAATGAAAGGTATTTAGGATCAGAAAACGTATCTGATATCCAATTGTCGGACCAAGTGCTAGGGGGACCACCCCAAACCCTAAAACACCCCTAAATCGAACATATTTACCGACCATGGCAATATGGGACTCAAATGAAAGGTATTTGGAAGTAGAATACGAATCTGACATACAAATGTGGGACCACGTTTCTGGGGGTCCACCCCTCCCCACAACACCCACCAAACTGGACTTATATACTGACCATGGGAATATGGGGTTTAAATAAAAGCTATTTGAATGTAGAATACGAATCTAATATCCAAATATGGGACCAAGTGTTTTGGGGGGACGCCTCTCCCCAAAAACATCCCCCAAAGGGGACAAATTTACGACCATAGCAATATGGGGCTCAAATGAAAAGTCTTTGGGAGTAAAGCACGAATTTGATATCAATATTCGGAAAAAGTGCCTATGGGGCCACGCCACCCCCAAAACACCACCCAAATAGTCAGCATTTTCTGATTATTGCAATATTAGGCTCAAATATGAGTGTTTTTAAAGTGGAACACGAATCCGATATATATTTTCAAGGCCAACTCACTGAGTGGCCGCCCATCCCCCAAAACACCCCCCAAGTCGGTCATGTTTGCCTACTATGGAAATATGGGACTCAAATTAAAGGTATTTGGGAGTAGACCACGTATCTGATATCAATATTAGGGACCAACTGTCTAGGGGACGTCCCACCACCATGACAACCCCCAAAGAGGACATATTACCTCACCGAGATAAATTGGGTCTTAAAGAGAGTGGAACTAAATATTCATAGTTTTTAGGGTCAATACCCCAAACCGGACATATTTGCTGACTTTTGCAATAAGGAGTTTAAATGAGATTTGAAAACGAATTTGATATCCAATTTTGAGGCCAATGGCAATATGGGGTTCAAATAAATGATATATATTGGGTTGCCCAAAAAGTAATTGCGGATTTTTTAAAAGAAAGTAAATGCATTTTTAATAAAACTTAGAATGAACTTTAATCAAGTACACTTTTTTTCTAAAGCAAGCTAAAAGTAACAGCTGATAACTGACAGAAGAAAGAATTCAATTACAGAGTCACAAGCTGTGAAAAAATTTGTCAACGCCGACTATATAAAAAATCCGCAACCAATAGATATATGAGAATAGAGCACGTTGCTGATATATTTTTCGGGCTTAGTGTTTGGGGGACCACCCCAATCCCCAAAAGCCCCTAAATCGGGCGTATTTACCGACCATGTGGACGTCGACCTTAAATGAAAGGTATTGGGGAGTAGAGCAAGAATTGATACCCATTTTCGGAACCAATTTTCTGGATATATAACCCACAAACAGCATTTTTTTTAGTGACCATCGCAATGTGGGGCTCAAATAATGGTATTTGGGAGTAGAATACGAATTTGATATCCAAATGTAGGACTATGTATTAAGGGCATCACCCCTTTCCCAAAACACCCCCAAAGGGAAAAAAATGTTCGACCATGCCAATATGTGGCTTAAAGAAAGGTATTTGAGATTAGAAAACGAATTTGATAACCTATTTTGGGGCCATGTGTTTGGGGGACGCCTCATCCTGTAAACTCCTCTTAAGCCAATGGCAATGTGGGGTTTAAATAAATGGTATTTGAGAGAAGAGCACGATGCTGATATTTTTTCGGGGCCAAGTATCTGGGGAAGGTAATATGGGATTCAGATAAAGGTACATATATTGTTAAACTGTTAGTCAATTTAGCATGGTATTTCACTAAAAGATCTTTAATTGTCGCAAAAAAACATTCCAAGGAGACATTTATTCCATAAAAGTAAAAGAAGGCGCAGCGGAGCGGACCCGGGTCAGCTAGTAAGAAATAAAATACATACAGTGGAAAAGAACAGCTAGAGTGAAAAGTGTCAGACTTGTGTTAGTGTCGTGCTAACATCGTAGAAACGTTTTCGAGGAATATGCGATATAAGTACGACGTACCAATTTATTGTCCTTGAAGCCTCCACACCTAACATGACCGTTGAGTTATTAAAATCAACCAACGAAAAGCGTCCCATGATGGTTGGTGTGTGTTGCGATCTCTGGCTATCCTTTTCCATTGATAAAATCCTCCAATCATTCAGCTCGTCTCGAAAGAGAAACTAAAAAAAATTGTGAAATTAAATTATCTTCACACTAATAGCAAAAAAAAAAAACTTGAAAACGAGTTCTATACGCTGTATCTCTTTTTAGGCAAACAAAGAATATTGAATAAGAACTGTTATGCTATTGGAGCTATATCAAGTTTTAGTCCGATTCGGACCATAAATGAATGCTGAACATTGTAGAATTGAGCCTTGTAGGGGCTTAAGGAGCAAAATCGGAGGAGATAGGTTTATATGGGAGCGGCATCATGCTATTGATCGATTCAGATCATATTAGACACGTATATTGAAGGTCATGAGAGAAGCCGTTGTACAAAATTTCAGCCAAATCGGATGCGAATTGCGCTCTCTAGAGGCTCAAGAAGTCAAGATCCCAGATCGGTTTATATGACAGCTATATCAGGTTATGAACCGATTTAAACCATACTTAACACAATTGTTGGAAGTCATAGTAAAACACATCATGTAAAATTTGGGCCAAATCGGATAATATTTGCGCCCTCTATCGGCTCAAGAAGTCAAGATCCCAGATCGCGTTATATGGCAGCTATATCAGGTTATGATTTCCGCCATACTCATCACAGTTTTTGGAAGTCATGTCAAAACATCTCATGCTAAATTTTAGCCAAATCGGATGACAATTGCGCCCCCTGGCGGCTCAAGATGTCGGGATGCAATATCGGTTTATATGGCACCTATACCAGGTTATCAACCGATTTAGACCATACTCCGCACAAATGTTGCAAGTTATACCAAACCATAACGTGCAAAATTACAACCAAATCGGATAAGAATTGCGCCGGCTAAAAGCTCAAGAAGTCAAGACCCAAGATCGGTTTATATGGAAGCTATATCAAGTTATGAACCGATTTGAACCATACTTAGAACTGTTGTTGGAAGTGATATCAAAACACAACGTTCAAAATTACAACCAAAACGGATAAGAATTGCGCTTTCTAAAAGCTCAAGAAGACAAAACCAAAGATCGGTTTATATGGAAGCTATATCAGGTAGTGTACAGATTAGCGCCATACTTATCACATATATTTGAAGTCATAACAAAACACCTCATGCACAATTTCAGCCAAATCGGATAAAAATTGCGACCTCAAGCGCCTCAAGAAGTCGAGTTATGAACCAATTTAAGCCATACTTAGCACAGTTGTTGGAAGTGATTCCAAAACACCACGAGAAAAACTACAGCCAAATCGGATAAGAATTGCGCCTCCTAAAAGCTGAAGAAGTGAAGACCCCAGATCGGTTTATATGGCAGCTATATCAGTTAATGAATCGATATCAACCATACTAAGCAAATATATTGAAAGTAGTACCAGAACATCTCGTGAGCAATTTCAATCAAATCGTACTAGAATTGCGCGCTCCAGAGGCTCAAGAAGTTAAGACCCAAGATCGATTTATATGGTAGTTATATCAAAACATTGACCGATTTCGCCCATTAACAATCCCAACTGACCTACACTAACAAAAAGTATTTGTTCAAAATTTCAACTGCCTAGCTTTATTCATTCGAAAGTTAGCGGGCTTTCGACAGACAGACGAACGGACCGTCAGACGGACGGACATGGCTAGGTCAACTCAGATATAAAAAGAACAAGTAAAAAGGCGTGAAGTTCGGGCGGGCCGAGCTATGCCTACCCACCACCTCAGGTATATATGTAAACAACTTTTCTTCAAAATCCGGTGAAAATTGAAATTGGACAATAATTGCGTCTTTTATGGGCCCAAAACCTTAAATCGAGAGATCGTTCTCTATGGCAGCGATATTCAAATCTGGATCGATCTGGGCCCTATTGAAAGAAGGACGTCGAAGAGCCTAACACAACTCACTGACCCAAATATCGGCGACATCAGGCAATAAATGCTCCTTTTATGGGCCCAAAACTTTAAATCGGGAGATCGGTCTATATAGCAGCTATATTCAAATCTAGACCGATCTAGACCAAATTGAAGAAGGATGTCGAAGGGCCTAACACAACTCAATGTCCCAAATTTCGGCGACATCGGACAATAAATGCGCCTTTTATGGGCCCAAAACCTTAAATCGAGAGATCGATCTATATGACAGATATATCCAAATCTGAATTGATCTGTGCCATATTGCAGAAATATGTCGAGGGGCCTAACTTTACTCAGTGTCCAAAATTTCGGCGACATCGGACAATAAATGTGCCTTTCATGGGCCCAAAACCTTAAATCGAGAGATCGGTCCATATGGCAGCTTTATCAAAATCTGGACCGATCTGGGCCAAATTGAATAATAATGTCGGCTGGCCTAACACAACTCACTGTCCCAAATTTCAGCAAAATCGGGTAATAAATGTAGCCTTTATGGGCCTAAGAACATAAATCGGCGGATCTATCTAAATGGGGGCTATATCAAGATATAGTCCAATATAGCTCATCTTCGAATTTAAGCCGTTTATGAACAAAAAAGGAATCTGTGCAAAGTTTCAGCTCAACATCTCTATTTTTAAAGACTGTAGCGTGAATTCAACAGACAGACGCTGATCACACTTTATAGGTTCGGAAATGGATATTTCGATGTATTGCAAACGGAATGACAAAATTAATATACCCCCATCCTTCGGTGGTGGGTATAAAAACATTTAAAAGTCAACAAACGTGAATTGTAACTAGAAGCAGGTTATAGACCGATTTGGACGGTACTTGACACAGTTGTGGAAAGTCATAACAGGCTTCTATGAGCTCATGAAGTCAAATGGGGAGATCGGTTTATATAGAAGCTATATCTCAATCTGAACCGATGTGGCTCATTTGCAATTTCCATTGACCTACATCAATATAAAGTATCTATGCTATCGTGATTTCGACAGACGGACGGACGGATGGATGGACGGGCGGATGAACGGACGAACGGATGGATGGATGGGCGCACGGACGGACATGGCTAAATTATCTCAGAATGTCGAAACGGTCAAGAATATATAGACTTAATGGGGTCTTAGACGAATATTTCAAGGTGCTACAAACGGAAAGACTAGATTAGTATAACATCATCTTATGGTGATGGGTAGAAAAACATAAATGAGGGGGATGGGCTTTGCCTTCCCCGTGAACAGGCAGATTTCAGTCTTCTCTGGATTAACATTTAGACTCGTAGGTGTAGTCCAGTCGTATGCAAGACCCTTTCGGGCTTTCTGCATAGCTGGTTTGGATCCTTACCCCCATGAAGTATTATAACATCGTCTGCGTAGCAGACGGGTTCAAACCCCTGCTACCTTGTGCCGCTTACTCTCTTAGTTTTATAGAATGAGACCCACAATTTATCAACCTGTTGCTTAACATATGTCTTATCCAGGCTTGGGTATAAATACCACCATTGCTCCCTGCCAGGCTTTCGTAGTTGTGAAAATACAGGCCAGACTGGGCGCCTCCTCATAGCTCAGGAAATATTCCATCAGGTCCGGGTTTTAAGGCTTCTCAAGGCTGCCTTTACCATAAATTCCGTAATGACAAGCCTTCGATCAACCTCATTATTCCAAGATTCAGGTGTCTCCGTGAGTCCCGTCGTATCTTGTGCAAAAATGCGTTTTTATCAAAAGCCTCAAGGATTTTTGGATACATGTTTTCATCTTGGCGGCGTCATTAACGCTATCGACCTATTCGCCGCTCTGATAATCTCTTGTATTCCTTGGATGCCACCATGGCGCTGAGGTTAGCATGTCCGCCTATGATGCTGAACGCCTGGGTTCGAGTCCTGGCGAGACCATCAGAAAAAATTTTCAACAGTGGTTTCCCCTCCTAATGCTGGCAACATTTGTGAGGTACAGTGCCATGTAAAACTTCTCACTGCCCCCGTTCGGGCTCGGCTATAAAAAGGAGACCCCTTATCATTGAGCTTAAAACTTGAATCGGACTGCACTCGTCGATATGTGAGAAGTTTGCCCCTGTTCCTTAGTGGAATGTTCATGGGCGAAATTTGCAAAATTCCTTGAGCCGTGTGTAATACACATCCCAATGCTCTGTTATAAATTTTGCACACCTCTTTCCCAATATTGCGAATCTCTTCTGTAATCCAGGGTTTTTCTTGTGATTTCTTTTCGAAGAGGACAACTATCTTCGAAAGACCCCGTTAGTGCAATTGTATTTCTGTTGACATTGTCGTCAATGTCTTCTATGCTTTGACAAGACTTCTGAATAGTCTACGGAATTTTGTCCAGTTGGTTTTCAACTTATTACGGAAGCTTATCGGATTCGGCGCTGGCCGTGCTATTCTAAACCTAATGTAGAGATGGTCAGAGAAGTAGTGCTCCATGGAGACCCTCAAATCCCGAACCTCATCAATTAGATTTTCCAAACACATTGCCACATCTTAACCCTCGTATCCTAATTCTATTAAAAAGCAATGTTACCAATATTGAGTGTTATTAGGTCGTTAGGCTAGGTTAGGTTAGGTTGAAACAAGTAAAAGCGTGCTAAGTTCGGCCGGGCCGAATCTTATATACCCTCCACCATGGATCGCATTTGTCGAGTTCTTTTCCCGGCATCTCTTCTTAGGCAAAAAAGGATATAAGAAAAGAGTTGCTCTGCTATTAAAACGATATCAAGATATGGTCCGGTTCGGACCACAATTAAATTATATGTTGGAGACCTGTGTAAAATTTCAGCCAATTCGTATAAGAATTGCGCCCATTGGGGCTCACGAAGTAAAATAGAGAGAACGATTTATATGGGATCTGTATCGGGCTATAGACCGATTCAGACCATAATAAACACGTTTGTTGATGGTCATGAGAGGATCCGTCGTACAAAATTTCAGGCATATCGGATAATAATTGCGATTTCTAGGGGTCAAGAAGTCAAGATCCCAGATCGGTTTATATATGCAGCTATATCAGGTTATGAACCGATTTGAACTTTATTTGACACAGTTGTTGAAAGTAAAAATAAAATACGTCATGCAAAATTTCAGCCAAATCGGATAGGAATTGCGCCCTCTAGAAGCTCAAGAAGTCAAATCCCCAGATCTGTTTATATGACAACTATATCAGGTTATGGACCGATTTCAACCATACTTAGCACAGTTGTTGGATATCATAACGAAATACTTGGTGCCAAAAATTCATTCCAATCGGATAAGAATTGCGCACTCTAGAGGCTCAAGAAGTCAAGACCCAAGACCGGTTTATATGGGAGCTATATCAGGTTATGGACCGATTTAAACCATACTTGGCACAGTTGTTGGGTATTATAACAAAACACGTCGTGCGAAATTCCATTTCAATCGGATAAGAATTGCGCACTCTAGAGGCTCAAGAAGTCAACACCCAAGATCGGTTTATATGGCAGCTATATAAGGTTATGGACCGATTTGAACCATACTTGGCACAATTATTTGATATCATAACAAAACACGTCGTGCGAAATTCCATTTCAATCGGTTACGAATTGCGCCCTCTAGGGGCTCAAGAAGTCAAGACCCAAGATCGTTTATATGGCAGCTATATCAGGTTATGGACCGATTTGAACTATACTTGACACAGTTGTTGGATATCATAAAAAAACACACCGTACAAAATTTCATTCCAATCGGATAAGAATTGCGCACTCTAGAGGCTTAAGAAGTCAAGACCCAAGATCGGTTTATATGGCAGCTATATCAAAACATGGACCGATATGGCCCATTTACAATACCAACCGACCTACACTAATAAGAAGTGTTTGTGCAAAATTTCAAGCGGCTAGCTTTACTCCTTCGGAAGTTAGCGTGCTTTCGACAGACGGACGGACGGACGGACAGACGGACGGACATGGCTAGATCGACATAAAATGTCACGACGATCAAGAATATATATACTTTATGGGGTCTCAGACGAATATTTCGAGTAGTTACAAACAGAATGACGAAATTAGTATACCCCCCATCTTATGGTGGAGGGTATAAAAAAGGTGTAGATAGTAATCCACACCATGACACTATGGACATACACCCAAGCAAAAAATCGGCTTGTTGTGCGCAAAAGCTATACTGACCTCCTTCTTACTTCCTTTCAGTAATAGCCTCGTCCTCTCACGATTCGGATCACCCCATAGAATTTTCGCCGTCCTTCCGACTGTTTGGGCTGTTCCACAGTGTGATGCGCATTCGTCGCCCACGCCCTTATGCATTCCGTAATGGACGGATCTGCGCCTGCCGGACCATTTTATGGTTCTCGGTGCTTGGGTTCACAATGTAGAACTCCAGCCCCCTCTGTCCTCCAACTTTGATCCACCTGTGTAACATGATCTTTCAGATGGCAATACTAGGGTTCCGTCACTCTAGGACTGTGCCGATGGTAGCAGTGCCGCGCACTCGACTTCAAGGTTCATCTCAGGTATCCGATCGGAAACCTCTTCCCTTCCTTCCAGGTTTCCTATCGTCGCCTCGATCATAGCCTCGTCCTATCACGATCCGGATCCCCCCATAGAATTTTCGCCATCCTTCCGACTGTTTGGCTGTTCCACAGTGTAATGTGCATTCGTCGCCCACGCCCTTATATCGGACACGTGATGTCACCGTCCTGGTTGTTATTGCCATTATGGCCATTTTACTGTCGGTAAAGATGTTCCCACTCGACATCCTCGCGTTAGCACTACACCACCTCACACATTCCGTAATGGCAGGATCTGCGCCTGCAGGACCATTTTATGGTTCTCGGTCCTTGGGTTCACAATGTAGAACCCCAGCCCCCTCTGTCATCTAACTTTGATCTTCCAGATGGCAATACTAGGGTTCCGTCACTCTAGGACTGTGCCGATGGCAGCAGTGCCTCGCACTCGATTTCAAGGTTCATCTCGGGTATCCGATCGGAAACCTCTTCCCTTCCTTCTAGGTTTCCTATCGTCGCCTCGATTATACAGCGATGGAATGAGCTGCTCCCATTCACAATCCATTCTCCCATCGCCTTAAGTCTCATAGCGGCGGTGGCTGCCTCACACTTAATCTGTATGTCAATGGGTCGGATATCTAGAATAGTCTCCAGTGCCCTAGTGGGCGTGGTTTTCATCGCTCCGCCTATACCAAAACAACAAGTTCTCTGAACCTGTTGTATGGTCCTTATGTTGCACTGTTAGGTCGTTAGTATTGAAGAATTTTGCCGGGGCTTGGGCCCGCTTAGTAATGTTGGTACTACCCCACGAAAGGTGGTGTGAGTTCGCATAGCACCCTACTGGTACCTCATTTCCTGTCGGTTTTGCCTTACTCACCAGCCGTTGCAACTTCTTTTATGTAACCTTAATATTATCTTGATGAAATCGTTACAGAACGATAAGTTCCAAGTTTTTGAGGTATTCGATGCAGCTGGAGTTCAATGTGACTACTGAATGTCTTCGGTTTCCATTATCCTCAAACCAATCTACAAATCATCCTATCATTGTTTGAAAGACCAGGATCTCAGCCCCTAGTCTAAGAAATTTTGGCAACATTACACTCTGGAGGATGTCCTGGAAACTCCATGAGAAAATCTATTAACTGAAAATGAAATCAATTGTTGCGCTTTGTATGTTAGTTTGTATGTATGTTACCTATAGACTCGAAACGGCTGAACCGATTTTGATGAAATGTTCACAGATGGTAGAGGTTGACCCCTTTATGGAAAATGAGTACCAAATATTTGTATGTTCGAGGGGGAGCGGACTCTCCCCCTTTTTCGAATTCTCAAAAACCTCAAAACTGAAATATTGGTGGACCTATTTAAGCGAAATTTCGTTTGCACACTTATGGTAAACCAAAACGCGAAATGTATGCGAAACTATGGGGTCAAATAATTTGGGGGAACGCCCCACCCCAAAACCCACCCAAACGGGCATGTTTACCAATTGGGACAATATGGGTACCAAATGAAGGATATTTAAGAGTAGAGTACGAACTTGATATAACTATTCGACGCCAAGAGTCAGGGGGTCCGCCCCACCCCAAAAAACTGTCCAAATATGGCATGCTATATCAAATGAATGATAACTCGAATATTTTCGGAAGTTTTTGTGAAAAAAACTTCAATGATTGTGTCTTTTATCGATATTTGTTTATCAATTCAATTGCCAATGCAATTTTCCACACTTCTTATCACTACTAACCTTTATCTTCCCACCTTGAAAGTCAGGCATAATGGTTTCTCATTTGCCCTCTTCAATTATAAATTTCAAATAATTTCCCAACATCATCACTTGTAATCAGCTCTGCCATATCATCATACCAAATGTTGGATGATATATTCCTCACTCACAAATCTTTCAACTCTTTGTCTTCTTCTGCGGACGAGGGGAGGGCAGAAGTATCCTTTCACGTCTTGATAAATGTTGAAAGGTATTATACGCTTCATTTACACCTAAACAGCACCGCTCATAAGGACAGATGCCACGAAACTATTGCCCTGACTTAGGCTAACACACACAAAGTTAAACTCACACACACTCTCATATCATAGCCATTAGGTTGCTGTAGACGTAAGATTAATGGGTGGTAAAATCCGGTAACTTAACAGCAATAATAAGGAAATAACAAGGACATCAACAACAACAACAACAACAATTAGACGTCAGAGGGAGAAAGAGAGGGGTTAAGCAACATCTATTGTCTACAAAATACACAAGTTTGTAGCAATAAAGAATCAGGAAAGCCACAATGAATATTAATGAGATGTCATCATTCTTTCGTCAAATTAAAGCATTTCACGACACATTTACCACAAGTACCGCCAAAATGCTGAAGGATACACTTAGCACTGAGCCATTGAGATGGATACATGCAAGAATATACTGAGACAGGCCCAAGAAGATGCTGCAGAGGAAATGGGAGTTTGGTGAGACACAAGGGTGGTAAGATGAAGTTGAACATACGTATGGCTGTCCATATGAGACCATAACCTACTCCCAAGAAGCCCATTTAATCATGAATTGGAAGATTAGTATAGGCAAAGTTCATAATATAGGAATATTAGGCAATGCACGGACGGTAGACTAAATACAGCTTAACGAACAGGGAACCGATGATGGAACCATTACCGGCCTTCTCAATATTCGGAAGACTAAGATATGCAAGGATCCTTATATTAAAACATCAGGCAGTGTAGTGATGGGAAACTCAATGCAGCCTAAAGACCAGGGAGCAGACGATGAGACCATCACCCACTCCCAAGAAGCCCATCTAATGTAGGACCGGTGATTGAGATCATCCAGATATATGTCCACCGGAGCGAGACAGCCACACACGCTCTGATGGAGAAAATCAGCAATGCCAAAGAGTCATATTGCCTTAATTCAGGAACCATGGGGTCGTCCAAGTTTCTGGACTGAACCATATCAACTACTATTCTATGCGACCCAATACTCGTTACACCTAATACTGGTAACACTACTACCATTGTTAATGGGATTATGGAAGAGGTTTTACATGTGACATTGTGTTCGGAAAATCTAATCGATGAGGTTCAGGATTGGGTGGTCTCCATGGAGAATTTCCTTCTTAGACCATTGCTACATTAGATTTAGAATAGTTCAGCCAGCACCGAATCCATTAAGCTTCCGTTTCAGGTTCGCAGGTTCTCGGCCGAGTACAAGGGCCGAGAACCTGCGTCATTTGTCATAAACATTTTAAATATGTATTTTCCCCAGAGCTGACAACGTCGTATGCAACAGTGATGAGACAGGGAGCCGGTGAAGCATACCTGGCATCACCTTATCTGCCTTTCGACTCCCCGACAACCTCCCACACCGCCACCTACGTCAGAGCTGCAACGGTTGGTGAGGAAAGCAAAACAGGCAGGTACTAATAGGGTGCGATGGGATCTTTCAACACATTTCGTGGGGTAGTACCAACACCAATAAGCGGGGCCAAGCATTGGCAGGATTCTTGAATACTAACGTCCTCATAACCCTTAATATTGGCAACACCGCTACCTTTATTAATAGGATTAGGGAGGAGTTTTTATATGTGACATTGCGTTCGGAAAATCTAATCGATGAGGTTCAGGGTTGGAGGGTCTCCATTGAGCATTCCTTCTCGGACCATCGCTACATTAGGTTTAGAATAGAACGGTCAGCGCCGAATCGGATAAGCTTCCAGAATAAGTTGAAAACCAACTGGCTTAAATTCGGAAGACTACTCAGAAGAAGACTTGGGCAACATAATTTAGATTGTTCAAGCATAGAAGACATTGACGACAATGTCAACAGGATTACGACTGCACTCTTGGGGTTTTTCAAAGATCGTTGTCCTCTTCGGGAAGGGGAAACAAACAAATCCCTGGATGACCTGGGAGATTCGCAATATTGGGAACGTGGTCCGCAGACCTATTAACAGGGCACGTCGCAAAAAAGCGGAAATATATTGGGGAGTGTATTACACACGACTGCGAGACGGAGGCCTTGTTAAGGCTTTTGATGAAAACCCTTTTTCCACAGAATACGACGGGACAGAAACACCGGAATCTTGGAATAACGAGGTTGATCGAAGGTTTTTAATTACGGAATTTTTGGTGAAGGAATCCTTGAGGAGTTTCAAACCATTTAAGTCACCCGGAACTGATGGAATATTTCCGGCGTTACTGCAGAAACAGGCAGACTATCTGGTTCCTCATCTGGTTACTATTTTCAAAGCGTGCCTAGGACTTGCATATACTCCAAAAGCCTCGAAGGAGGCAAGGGTGGTGTTTATAACCCAGCCCAAGAACCAAAGAAAACCCCTGGATGACCGGGGAGATTAACAAACTTTTTAACAGAGCACGTCGTAAAAAAGCGGAAGCATATTGGGTGTGTATTACACTGGGCTCAACGAATGCAGACTGGCAAAACTTGCCTCTTGCAAATTTTTCTGCGAACAGGTCGATAGCGTTAAAGATGCAGCCAAAATGAAAATGTTTCTCTCAAAAACCCATGTCCAAACTGAAACCTTAGTAGACGAGATGGAAGTGAGAGCAAAAACAAAGGAGGACATGTTGAGGCGTTTGATGAAAACCTATTTCCACAGAACACGACGGGACTCGCGGAGACACTGGAAGCTAGGAATAATGAGGTTGATCGAAGGCTTATCATAACGGAATTAATGATAAGGGGAACCTTGAGAAGCTTGAAACCATATAATTCACCCGGTCCTGATGGAATGTTTCCGGCGTTACTACAAAAAGAGGACGAATATCTGGCGCCTAATCTGGCCACTATTTTCACAACTTGCGTAGGACATGCATTTACACCGAAAACCTGACAGGAGGCAAGGGTGTTGTTTATTCTCGAGCCCGGCATGGCAAGTTAAGCGACGCCAAAGGCCTACAGGCCTATACCATGATAAAGAGCAGAAATCCAACTGCTTAAGTACAAACAGCATGCCTATGTCAAGGGAGGTCAGTGGAGACTGCCCTGAATTGAAGAATTCTGCGATGCCAAGACGTACGAAGGTGGGCCAATTTGACGCACCACGTATCCTCAACAAGACAATTTCAATATCTGACAAGGTCAAATACTTAGCAGTGATCTTGAATAGGAAACTTTATTGGAAGTGTCACATTCAGGAGCGTACTGAAAACGCTCAAAGATGTTTGGCAAAATGTAGACGGGCCGTAAGTACAAAACGAGCCTGAATCCGAGGATAGACCACTGGTTCAATCAGGGCGGTGGAGTAGACCGGAGTCGAGTTTTTGAGGCCGAAGTTGGACTATTCAGCCTGAGTCCGACTTTGGTTCGGAGTTAAGCGCGCTTCCCCGACTCCGAGCAGCTCTCCGAGTCTGGTTTAACACTCCGACGGGTCGGAGTCGAGCGCAATTAGATGAATTCCCACATACGCCTCTCTAGTTCAGCGGTCTGCTATGGAGAAAAAGTGCAGCATAAGGACCATACAACAGGTTCAGAGAACATGTTGTCTTGGCATAAGCGGAGAGCTGAAACCGGAGTCTGGGGCACTGGAGACTATTCTAGATATCCGACCCATTGGCATAGAGATTAAATGTGAGGCAGTCACTGTGGCTATGAGACCTAAGGTGATGGGAGAATGGATTGAGGATGGGAGCAGCTCATACCATCACGGTATAATCAAGACGACGATAGGAAACCTGAAAGGAAGTGGAGAGGTTTTCGATCGGATACCTGAGACGACACTGGAAGTCGAGTGCGAGGCACTGCTGCCAGTGGCATATCATGTCCGGGGGTCTACATTAAAAACCCAGGGACTGAGGTCTTTTTTTGACTGCCTGGCCATAATACGGTCCTTCAGCCGGAGATCCGGGCGATCACGGAGTGCGTGACCTGGTGTGGTACTAACGCGAGGACGTCGAGTGTGAACATCTCTACGATCAGTAAAATGGCCATAAGGGCAAGGAGAGTAAGATCACGAATAGTCTTGTAAGAAAGAGATTAAGGTGAAAGAAAGAGATTAACGCCTTCTCTGAGGATGGCACTATCCGCATCGTTTTGGTGCCAGACCATATCGCAGTAAAGGGGAATGAAAAGGCAGACGATTTGGCAGTGAAGGCCAGAGATCTGTCGTTGGCGGAGTGAAAAGGACCACTCCGACTAAGGCACTAGAGACTATTCTATTCACTGCGGCTATGAGACGTTAGGCAATGAGAGAATGGATTGAGGATGGAAGCAGCTCATAAAATCGCGGTATAATCGAGGTGTCAATAGGAAAACTGGAAGGAAGGGAAGAGGTTTCCCATCATATACCTGAGACGACACATGAGGTCGAGTGCGAGGCACTGCTGCCAGCGGCACACTCTTGGATTGACGGAACTCTGGTACTACCGTCTGCAAGAGCATACTACAAAAAATGGATCAAAGCTAAAGGACAGAGTGGGACTAGCAGTCTACATTGAGAAACCAGGGACTAAGATCCGGGTGATCACGGAATGCGTGAGGTGGTGTGGTAATAATGCGAGGACATGGAATATGAACATACTTACGGACAGTAAAATGCCCATAAGGGCAATAACAACCAGGAGGTTAAGTTCGCGATCAGTCCTGAAGTGCAAGAAGGAGATTAACGCCTTCTCTGAGGACGGCACAATCCTCATCGTTTGGGTGGCGGGCCATAAGGGAGTAAGGGGGAATGAAAGGGCATACGATTTGGCAGTCAAGGCCAGAGAACTGCCGTCATTAAACTTGGTTATCCCGAAGCCTTTCGAGTCGACGCAGTCCGATTTAAGGGCGTGGGTGACAAACGCATGTAACGAACTGTGGAACAACGAAACGGTCGGTAGGACGGAGAAAATCCTATGGGGTGATCCGAATCGTAGGAGGACGAGGCTATTACTGAAAGAAAGTATGAAGGAGGTCAGTATAGTTTTTAGTGTCTTAACGGGACACATAGGACTACGAGCTCAGTTATGCAAAATCGGTGCGGCAAGTGATAGCATGTATAGGGCAGAGTGGGTTTGGAACTGTGGAATAGCGAAACAATCAGTAGGACTGCAAAATTCTATGGGTTGATCCGGATCGTGAGAGATCGAGGGTAGTACTGAAAGAAAGTAAAAAGGAGGTCAGTGTAACTTTGAGTGTCATAACGGGACACATAGGACAACGAGCTGACTTATGCAAAATCGATGCGGCAAGTGATAGCATGTGTTGGGCATGTGGGAAAGATGATGAGACGTTGGAGCATTTCCTATGCCATTACCCGGCTTTCAGGGCTAACGGACACCGGTGAGGACATGATACCAAACATGAACCAATTAACGATTTTGTAAGTAGCACGGAATTCCTAACTTAGATTTTCTTTTTATACCCTCCACCATAGGATGGGGGTATACTAATTTCGTCATTCTGTTTGTAACACCTCGAAATAGACGTCTAAGATCCCATAAAGTATATGTATTATTGATCGTCTCGTCGTTCTGAATCGATCTAGCCATGTCCGTCCGATCGTCCCTCGAAATCACGTTAGAGGTCGAACGCGTAAAGCTAGTAGCTTTACATTTTGCACAGATACTAAGTATCGATGTAGGTCGTTGGGGATTGCAAATGGGCCGTATCGGTTAAGATTTAGATATAGCTCCCATATAAACCGTTCTCCCGATTTGACTACTTGAGCCCCTGGAAACCCCATATTTTGTCCGATTTGGTTGATATTTTGAGGATAGTGTTCTGTTATGACTTCCAACAACTGTGTCAAGTACGGCCAAAATCGGTCTATAACCTGATATAGCTCCCATATAAACCGATCGTCCGATTGGACTTCTTGAGCCCCTGCAAGCCGCAATTTTTGTCCGATTTTACTGAAAATTTGCATGTAGTGTTCTGCTATGACTTTTAATAACTGGGCCAAGTACGGTCTAAATCGGTCTATACCTGATATAGCTCCCATGCAAACCGGTCTATCGATCATCCCTGTGTCTGTTTGTGTGTCCATCCGTCTGTTGTAATCACTATGAAGCCTTCAAAAATTGAAATATTGAGCTGAAATTTGGCACAGATACGTCTTTTTGATGCACGCTGGTTAGGTTCTTGAATGGGTCAAATCTAAATATATATAGACCGATTTTCCGATAAAGGGTCTAATGGCCATAAAAACTATATTTTTCATCCAATTTTGCTTAAATTTTGAAACAGTGAGTAGTTTAAGGCCTCCCGATAACTGACCCAAATATGGTTCAGATCGGACTTTATGTAGATATAGCTACCATATGGACCGATCTCCCGATAAAGGGTCTGAAGACCATAAAAGCTTTATTGATTAACCGATTTCGCTGAAATTATGAATGGTGGTCAGTTTTAAGCCTCCCAACATCCGACCCAAATATGGTTCAGATCGGGCTATATTTAGATATAGCTACCATATGGACCGATCTCCCGATAAAGGGTCTGAAGGCCATAAAAGCTTTATTTATTACCCGATTTCGCTAAAATTTGTAATAGTGGGTTACTTTAAGCCTCTTGACGTCTGACTTAAATATGGATTAGATAGGTCCATATTTAGATATAGCTGCCATATAGACCGATTTCCCGATAAAGAGTCTGAAGGCCATAAAAGCTTTATTTTTTAACCGATTTTGCTAAAATTTGAAACAGCGAGTTATTTTTAGCCTCCAACCAACCTAAATATGGTTCAGATCGGACTATATTTAGATATAGCTGCCATAGAGACCGATCTGCCGATAGGGGGTCTGAAGCCAATAAAGGCTTTATTTATTACCCGATTTCGCAGAAATTTGAAACAGTAAGGAGGTTAAGGGCTCCCAACATCTGACCTAAATATGGTTCTGGTCGGACTATATTTAGATATAGCTGTCATATAGACCGATCTCTCGATAAAGGGTCTGAAGGCCATAATAGCTTTATATATTACCCGATTTCGCTGAAATAAAGAATGGTGCGCAGTTTCAAGCCTCCCAACATCCAACGCAAATATGGTTCAGATCGAATCATATTTAGATATAGGTGCCATATAGACCGATCTGCCAATAAGGGGTCTGAAGCCAATAAAAGCTTTATTTATTGCCCAATTTCGCTGAAATTTGAAATAGTGAGTAGGTTAAGGGCTCCCAACATCCGACCTAAATATGGGTCCTTAAGTTATCCAATTTTCACCGAATTGTGACGAAATGGGATTTACATATATACCCAAGGTGGTGAGTATCCAAAATTCGGCCCGGGCGAACTTAATGTCTATTTACCTGATAGTGTTTAGAGCGCGCATGTCGATTACTGGCTTAAGTCTATGTCCATAGTGGCAAGGGGCGGATTAATATGTATACCCTCTTTTCAACCTAACCTAACCATGCCTGTCCATATACTCTGCAGTGCCGGACTATTTTCGGTTCACGAAAATCCAAACAGGTTACTTTAATCTTGAAGCATGGGAATCAGGAATAATATGCCTTGTGTTCAGAAACCCGTTGGATGAAAAGCTATGAATCTGGCAATGGATGCTCTGAGCCCAGCCCAGTAGTCCTATATGCCGCCAGTCAATCAATTTTTCCATTCTTCCGTACATCTATCAATGTATAGAAGAGGCTCATAATCTTTAAGAGTGGCCGACTTTCACCCACTTATTCACAAATTAGATGTCCGTCCGTTTGTCCATAGGTCTTAACATTGGCAGTGGATAAAAATATTTGTTCATCCACCCTAATGCTTAGTTTCCTAAGGCAAAAGGAATTATTTAACTCTCATTCTCATATACCATACCTCTGAATGGTTAAACAGGATGCTTAATAGAGAACGTGTGATTTCTAACACTATCAAAACTCTGACATTTCCCTAGATGTTCGGAACGTGCATAAGGATAGCTCAACTAACACCTAACCTTTAAGATAAGTATGTGCTAGTGTGTGTAGGTGTGCCTACTTAGCTTAACGTCTAAAGACATGGTAATGTGTCTTTGTGTCTGTGTGCTTGCGCTATTGTTGTTGAGTGTATTTAACTTTTCTAATTGCTGACAAGCCGACAACATAAATAAATCAACCCTTTTCCAGCTACCCGCACCCAATTCATGGAAAACCCCCCTTCTCAGCTAGCAACCAAGAAAACCTTGCTTTTGGTTTCAGCTCATTGACATGGGAATTTAACGCTTAGTTTCCATGTAAATGATGATGGATTTAGTCATCTTGCTGCTTGACTACTGTTTTCCTAAGTCCTCATTCTCCCTCTTCCCCCTTCTTTCCATCATTGGGGTAATTTTTTATTATCATCGTTACCTCGTCACTGTAACTTAAAGCAACAATTTGCTGTTGCTTGCTGTGATAAATTCTTGTTGCTGTGTCGCCTGATGTCAATGACTTTGAATATTTATGAATTTCTCTAAAAACCCACATTGACATACCCCATCAACCACATAAATGCCACCTTTTGTTTGTAATTTCTTGCAAGGACTTAATATTTTTGGGTTGAATCTCTTTGAGTCAATGGTTGAAAGGTCTTTGCATAAAATTAAAATAATTATGCACGTCATTCATGTGGCATTAGAATGTGATGTGACATTTTTTGGCTTTTATCATGTTTTATGAGTTTTTTTTCGACATTTTTTCGATTGACTCTGTGAAATAGGTTGACTTGTTGTGACACTAAAATTATGTTAAAATTTGGGAAAAGGATACAGATTGAAGGAAAACAACACTCTGTCATAACGCTTCAGAGAAAATCAAAATTTTCCAAGGGAATATTGTTTGGAAATGAAATTAACAGCCATTAAACACTTAACCATGGGAAGTATGCCCCACTATACTTATTTTGTTATGTATGCAAATTTGAAGTCCATTCCATTCCATAAGGAATCACATATCATAATGAAAAGGTGCAAACTTCTGACATATCAATGAGTGATGTCCGATTAAAGTTTAAACTCAATGATAAGGGGCCTCCTTTTTATAGCCGAGTCGGTGTGCCGCAGAGCAACACCACTTTGGGGAGAAGTATTTATATGACAAAGTACCTCACATATATCGCCAGCATTAGAAGGGGGTAATCACAGCTGAAATTTTTTTCTGATTTTCTCGCTAGGATACGAACTCCTGGGTTCAGCGTCAAAGGCGGACGTGGTAACCTCTGCGCTACTATGGCCGCATGCAATACCATCTCAGTATAATAGGGGGAGAGGTTTCGTATCGAATACCTGAGGTAGAGTGTGAGACACTGTTGCCTGCAGCACAGACTTTTACGAAATTCTGGTGTTGACATCTGGAAGTTCATGCTACACAGGCGTTTCAAAGCCAGTGGACAGAAGTAAAATGGAGAGATTGACTTATATCGGAGCTGTATCGGGCTATAGACCGATTCAAACCATAATAAACACGTATGTTGATGGTCATGAGAGGATCCGTCGTACAAAATTTCATTCCAATCGGATAAGAATTGCGCTCTCTAGAGGCTCAAGAAGTCAAGACCCAAGATCGGTTTAAATGGCATCTATATCAGGTTATTTACCGATTCGAACCATACTTGGCACAGTCGTTGGATATCATAACAAAACACGTCGTGCAAAATTTCATTCCAATCAGATAAGAATTGCGCCCTCTCGAGGCTCAAGAATTCAAGACCCAAGATCGGTTTATATGGCAGCTATATCAGGATATAGACCGATTCGAACCATACTTGGCACAGTTGTTGGATATCATAACAAAACACTTCGTGCTAAAACTTATAAAAATCGGATAAGAATTGCGCCCTCTAGAGGCTCAAGAAGTCAAGACCCAAGATCGGTTTATATGACAGCTATATCAGGTTATTTACCGATTTGAACCATACTTAGCACAGTTGTTGGATATCGTAACAAAACACGTCGTGAAAAAATTTCATTCCAATCGGATAAGAATTGCGCCCTCAAGAGGCTCAAGAAGTCAAGACCCAAGATCGGTTTATATGGCAGCTATATTAGGTTATGGACCGATTTAAATCATACTTGGCACAGTTGTTGGATATCATAACAAAACACGTCGTACAAAATTTCATTCTAATCGGATAAGAATTGCGCACTCAAGAGGCTAAAGAAGTCAAGACCCAAGATCGGTTTATATGGCAGTTATATTAGGTTATGGACCGATTTTAACCATACTTGGCACAGTTGTTGGATATCATAACAAAACACGTCGTGCAAAATTTCATTCCAATTGGATAAGAATTGCGCCCTCTCGAGGCTCAAGAAGTCAAGACCCAAGATCGGTTTATATGGCAGCTATATTAGGTTATGGACCGATTTAAACCATACTTGGCACAGTTGTTGGATATCATAACAAAACACGTCGTGCAAAATTTCATTCTAATCGGATAAGAATTGCGCACTCTAGAGGTTCAAGAAGTCAAGACCCAAGATCGGTTTATACACACTAAAAAAGAGTATTTAAGCAAAATTTCAAGCCGCTAGCTTTACTCCTTCGGAAGTTAGCGTGCTTTCGACAGACAGATGGACGGACGGACGAACAGACGGACGGACATGGCTAGATGGACTTGAAATGTCACGACGATCAAGAATATATATACTTTATGGGGCCTTATACGCATATTTCCAGGTGTTACAAACAGAATGACAAAATTAGTATACCCCCATCCTATGGTGGAGGGTATACAAACCAGGGCAGTTAGGCCAGACACCTTTTTGGAGTATAACAACTAAAAAGGCACCATGTCCTCTCGAACTCTATTAAGCCATTGCAGCTAAAACTAATTGGGCCAAACTATATCCAAATAAAGACCAATGGGGCCATATTGATCGTGGATGTGTGAGAGTCTAACACAGCTCAAATTTCAGTAAAATCAGGTAATAAATGCATCTTTTATTGGGAGATCAGACTAAACAGCAGCTATATCCAATTATACACCGATCCGAACCATATAGGACTCGTATGACCAAAAGCCCAACATAGGTCGCTATTTGCCAAATTTCATTGAAATCGGATAATAAATGCTCCTCTATGGGCGGAATATCGGTGTATATGACAGCTATATCCAAATGCAGACCGATCTGAACCATATAGGACCAGGATGACAAAAAAGCCTAACATAGGTCAAAGCGCCAAATTTCAGCGAAATCGAAAAATAAATGCAACTTTTATGGGCCTAAGACCTTAAATCGGGAGATCGGTATATATGGCAGCTATATCCAAATATAGGAAGATCGGGGCCATATTGAACACGGGTATCGAAATGCTTAACACTGCTCAATGTGCCAAATTTCAGCGAAATTAGATAATAAATGCGCATTTTATGGTCCCAAAAACTTAAATCTAATATAGACCGATCTGAACCATATAGGACAAGGATGTCGAAAAGCCTATAATAGGCTACAGGACCAGGAACTTAAATCGGTAGATCGCTGTATATGGCAGATATATCCTAATATAGACCGATCTGAACCATATATGGCATTGGTGCCGAAAAGCTTGACATTGGTCACAGCGCCAAATTTCAGTGAAATCAGATAACACATGCCCCTTTTATGGGCTCAAGACCTTAAATCATTAGATCGGTCCTTATGGCAGCTATAACCAACTAGAGAAGGATCGGGGCCATATTGAACACGGATATTGTAATGCCTAACACAGCTCTGGGTGCCAAATTTCAGTGAAATCGGATAGTAAATGCGCCTTTTATGGGCCCAGATCTTAAATCGGGAGATCGGTATATATAATAGCTTTATCGTGATATAGATCGATCTGAACCAAATATAACAAAGATGTCGAAAAGCCTGACATAGGTCACAGAGCCAAATCTCAGCGAAATCGGATATAAAATGTGCTTTTGGGCCCAAGACCTTAAGTCGGGAAATCGGTGTATATAGAAGCTATATCGCAATACATACCGATCTGAACCATATAGAACACATATGACCCAAAGCTCAACATAGATCACTCTGACAAATCTCAGCGCAAACGGATAGTAAATGCGTAGAGTAAGCGTAGAAAGGCCTCGGGGGGGAGCGCTAAAATATCCACCTCCATAGGATGGGGGTACATCTCAAAATATTGATCTAAACCCCCATTGAGTATATATATTCTTGATCGTCTCGATATTCTGAGTCAATCTAGCCATGTCCGTCCGTCCATCTGTCGAAATAACCAAAACTGTCAAACGCGTGAAACTATCTGCTTGCAATTTTGCACATATACTCACCATTGTTGTAAGTCGTTCAGGATAGCAAAAGGGTCATATCGGTTCAGATTTTGATATAGCTTCCATATAAAACGAATTCCCAATTTGGCTTCTTGAGCCCCTGGAAGCTCAAGCCCGACCTTTGAAGATAGTGATCCGTTATAACTTCCAAGAACTGTGCCGAGTACGGTCCAAATCTGTCTTTAACTTGAAACAGCTCCTATATAAACCGATCTCTCGATTGGACTTCTTGAGCCCTTGGAACTACAATGTTTGCCTTATTTAGCTAAAATTTGTGTTTTGTTATGACTTTCAACTACTGTGCCAAGTACGATCCAAATCGGCTTATAACCTTATATAGATCCCATATAAAACGATCTTCCGACTTGATTTCTTGAGCCCATACAACCCGCAATTTTCCTCCGATTTGGCTAAAATTTTGCAGAAAGTGTTCTGTTAGGACTTCAAAACATATGTGTCAAGTACGCTCCAGATCGGTTTATAAACTGATATAGCTCCTATTTAAACCGATCTCCCGATTTTACTTTTTAAGCCCCTGGAACCACAATTTTTGGGTGATTTAACTAAAATTTGTCCGATTTGGCTGAAATTTTGTATGCGGTGTTCTGTTGCGACTTCCATCATCTGTGCCAAGTACGGTGCAAATTGGTTTATCACCTGATATAGCTCCCATATAAACCGATAGCCCGATTTGACTTCTTGAGCCGCAATTTTTTCCGATATGGCTGAAGTTCCGCGTGTAGTGTTTTCTTATGACTTCCAACTACTGTGCCAAGTACGGCCAAAATAAGTACATATCCTGTTATAGCTCCCACGTAAACCTGTCTCTTCATCATCTAGAAGCTTTAATTTTTGCCGGCTTGACAGAAGTTTGGTATATATTGTAGAATAAATTTATGTCCAACAACTTAATCTATTTTGTATAAATTTTTAGCAGAATCCATGGTGGTGGATTCCCAAGACTCGGTCCGGCCGAACTTAACACGCTTTTACTTGTTTTGACATCCGACTAAATTTTTTGAGGGGGTGGACCTTTCCTCTTACCACCATTTTCAGAAACGCCAGGTCTCGGAGATGGGTGCAACGATTTAAACGAAATTTTTTATGCCACCTTGTTTTACACCAAAAACACGAAGTTAGGGTCAAATGACCTCTGGGGACGATCCACCCCAAAACCAACCCGATCAATGGAAGGTGTTTGGTTGTTGACTAAAAATCTGGAATACACATTTGGCACAGAGTCTGGTACCGATCGTAGTTTGATCGGGATTATATAGGAATTAAAAGAAAGATCAATGGCAGTGGAGTTCGAATCTAATGTTGATATAAGGATTCAAGTATCTTGGTCCTGTCCTGTCGTTCAGAAGGACATGTAAATCCCGACACACTATTGTTTTTTGGGTCTTAGTGTCGGTGGACCGAGCCTCTCCTTCCAATAAAAACCAAACTATCATGTATGACGACTGAATATATATTAAACTCAAACAAAAAGGTCCTGTCAGAGGGCAATCCCTTTCCCCCTCTCCCCATCCTACCCAACAATATGGGAGTAGAGCCCGAAGCTGTGTGTGTAGGGGTCGCCCAACTATCATAACACCCACCAAATACGACATATTTGATGGCCTCGACATTTTGGGGCTCAAACAAAATCGTGGTTTAGCGCGATGCTAAAGTTATTTCCGGGTACACCCCTAAACTCTCTTCAAACCGGCCATATTTGCCTACTGAGGCAATAAGGGGCTCAAATATTAGGTTTTTGATAGGTAGGAAACGAACTTGATATCCAATTTTGAGACCAAGTGTTTGGGGTTCTCTTTACCCCTTAAACTCCCCCTAAACTAATGCCAAAAAATTGCAAATTTTGACCATGAACATTCCACTAAGGAACAGGGACAAACATCTCACTTATCAATGAGTGCAGTCCAGTTCAAGTTTAGGCTTAATGATAATGGACCTCCTTTTTATAGTCGAGCCCGAACGGCGTGCCAAAGTGCG
The DNA here is from genome assembly GCF_963082655.1 of Stomoxys calcitrans. Taxonomy (NCBI): domain Eukaryota; kingdom Metazoa; phylum Arthropoda; class Insecta; order Diptera; family Muscidae; genus Stomoxys; species Stomoxys calcitrans. The sequence continues at coordinate 164,776,836 of NC_081554.1, read as the reverse complement.
ACACCTCTTTGGAGAGAAGTTTTACATGGCACAGTACCTCACAAATGTCGCCAGCATCCCCCTCCTAGATGACAATTTTTATACCCTCCACCATAAGATGGGGGGTATACTAATATCGTCATTCTGTTTGTAACTACTCGAAATATTCGTCTGAGACCCCATAAAGTATATATATTCTTGATCGTCGCGACATTTTATGTCGATCTAGCCATGTCCGTCCGTCTGTCCGTCCGTCCGTCCGTCCGTCCGTCTGTCTGTCGAAAGCACGCTAACTTCCGAAGGATTGAAGCTAGCCGCTTGAAATTTTGCACAAATACTTCTTATTAGTGTAGGTCGGTTGGTATTGTAAATGGGCCATATCGGTCCATGTTTTGATATAGCTGCCATATAAACCGATCTTGGGTCTTGACTTCTTGAGCCTCTAGAGTGCGCAATTCTTATCCGATTGGGATGAAATTTTGCACGACGTGTTTTGTTATGATATCCGACAATTGTGCCAAGTATGTTTCAAATCGGTCCATAACCTGATATAGCTGCCATATAAACCGATCTTGGGTCTTGACTTCTTGAGCCTCTAGAAGGCGCAATTCTTATCCGATTGGAATGAAATTTTGCACGACGTATTTTGTTATGATATCCAACAACTGTGCCAAGTGTGGTTCAAATCGGTTCATAACCTGATATAGCTGCCATATAAACCGATCTTGGGTCTTGACTTCTTGAGCCTCTAGAGGGCGCAATTATTATCCGATTGGAATGGAATTTTGAACGACACGTTTTGTTACGATACTTAACAATTGTGCTAAGTACGGTTCAAATCGGTTCATAAGCTTATATAACTGCCATATAAATCGATCTTGGGTCTTGACATCTTGAGCCTCTAGAGTGCGCAATTCTTATCCGATTGGAATGAAATTTTGCACGACGTGTTTTGTTATGATATTCAACAACTGTGCCAAGTATGGTTCAAATCGGTGCATAACCTGATATAGCTGCCATATAAACAGATCTGGGGATTTGACTTCTTGAGCTTCTAGAGGGCCCAATTCCTAACCGATTTGGCTGAAATTTTGCATGACGTATTTTATTCTTACTTTCAACAACTGTGTCAAATAAGGTTCATATCGGTTTATAACCTAATATAGCTGCCATATAAACCGATCTGGGATCTTGACTTCTCGACCCCTAGAGGTCGCAATTATTATCCGATATGCCTGAAATTTTGTACGACGAATCCTCTCATGACCATCATTAAACGTATTTATTATGGTCTGAATCGGTCTATTGCCCGATACAGCTCCCATATAAATCGATCTCTCTATTTTACTTCGTGAGCCCCCAAAGGGCGCAATTCTTATTCCAATTGGCTGACATTTTACACAGGTCTACAACATATAATTTAATTGTGGTCCGAACCGGACCATATCTTGATATCGTTTTAATAGCAGAGCAACTCTTTTCTTATATCCTTTTTTGCCTAACTCGACAAATGCGATCCATGGTGGAGGGTATATAAGATTCGGCCCGGTCGAACTTACCACGCTTTTACTTGTTTCTGATAACCTCTCCAAGAGGTCGTAGTCGAACACACTAACCTATGCGCTACGGTGATCTCCCAAACCAATGGCAATTGGGGCTCATATAAAAGGAATTTGAGAGTAGAGCACAACGTTGATATATTTTTAGGGCTTAGTGCTTAGGTCGCCGTGGCGCAGACTTTAACATATCCGTCTATGACGCTGAACGCCTGGGTTCGAATCCTCGCGCGACCATTTTGTGAAGTACTATGCCATGTATAAAGAGGTGTCGCACTACGGCACGCCGTTCGGACTCGGCTATAAAAAGGAGGCCCCCTATCATTGAGCCTAAACTTGAATTGGACTGCACTCATTGATATGTGAGAAAGTTGGCGGTGTTCCTTAAATAGAATATTCATGGGTAAAATTGCATTTGCATGTGCGTGGGTGGCCGCCCCACCCTGCATTCCCCTCAAACTGGACATATTTTATCTCAAATCTGATATCTGTTTTATAGGCAAATGTTTCCGGGACGCCTCACTTCATAAACTCCACCTAAACCAAACATATATACCGACTTTGGCAATATTTAGCTCAAATCTAGTTTTTGGGGGTAGAGTATGAATCTGATATCCACTTTCGGTGTAAAGGGTTTTGCTACTCCAATCCACCACCAAAATCAAAAGAACGAAGTACATCTAACATCCAAACTTTATGGACTGATTTGAACAACACTTCGCACAGTTGTTGGAAGTGATATCAAAACACTATGTACAAAATTTTAGTCAAATCGGATAAGAATTCCGCCTTCTGAAAGCTCAAGAAGTCGGTTTATATGGCAGCTATATCAAAACATGGACCGATTTGGCCCACTTACAATCCCAACCGACGTACACCAGTAAGAAGTATTTGTGAAAAATTTCAAGCGGCAAGCTCTACTCCTTCAAAAGTTAGCATGCTTTCGACAGACGGACGGATGGACGGACGGAACATGGCTAGTTCGACTTAAAATGTCACGATGATCAGGAATATATATACTTTATGGGGTCTTAGATGCGTATTTCGAGGTGTTACAAACAGAATGACGAAATAAGTATGGGGGTATACTTTTACAATTATTATCCGATATGCCTGAAATTTTGTACGACGAATCCTCTCATGACCATCATTAAACGTATTTATTATGGTCTGAATCGGTCTATTGCCCGATACAGCTCCCATATAAATCGATCTCTCTATTTTACTTCGTGAGCCCCCAAAGGGCGCAATTCTTATTCCAATTGGCTGACATTTTACACAGGTCTACAACATATAATTTAATTGTGGTCCGAACCGGACCATATCTTGATATCGTTTTAATAGCAGAGCAACTCTTTTCTTATATCCTTTTTTGCCTAACTCGACAAATGCGATCCATGGTGGAGGGTATATAAGATTCGGCCCGGTCGAACTTACCACGCTTTTACTTGTTTCTGATAACCTCTCCAAGAGGTCGTAGTCGAACACACTAACCTATGCGCTACGGTGATCTCCCAAACCAATGGCAATTGGGGCTCATATAAAAGGAATTTGAGAGTAGAGCACAACGTTGATATATTTTTAGGGCTTAGTGCTTAGGTCGCCGTGGCGCAGACTTTAACATATCCGTCTATGACGCTGAACGCCTGGGTTCGAATCCTCGCGCGACCATTTTGTGAAGTACTATGCCATGTATAAAGAGGTGTCGCACTACGGCACGCCGTTCGGACTCGGCTATAAAAAGGAGGCCCCCTATCATTGAGCCTAAACTTGAATTGGACTGCACTCATTGATATGTGAGAAAGTTGGCGGTGTTCCTTAAATAGAATATTCATGGGTAAAATTGCATTTGCATGTGCGTGGGTGGCCGCCCCACCCTGCATTCCCCTCAAACTGGACATATTTTATCTCAAATCTGATATCTGTTTTATAGGCAAATGTTTCCGGGACGCCTCACTTCATAAACTCCACCTAAACCAAACATATATACCGACTTTGGCAATATTTAGCTCAAATCTAGTTTTTGGGGGTAGAGTATGAATCTGATATCCACTTTCGGTGTAAAGGGTTTTGCTACTCCAATCCACCACCAAAATCAAAAGAACGAAGTACATCTAACATCCAAACTTTATGGACTGATTTGAACAACACTTCGCACAGTTGTTGGAAGTGATATCAAAACACTATGTACAAAATTTTAGTCAAATCGGATAAGAATTCCGCCTTCTGAAAGCTCAAGAAGTCGGTTTATATGGCAGCTATATCAAAACATGGACCGATTTGGCCCACTTACAATCCCAACCGACGTACACCAGTAAGAAGTATTTGTGAAAAATTTCAAGCGGCAAGCTCTACTCCTTCAAAAGTTAGCATGCTTTCGACAGACGGACGGATGGACGGACGGAACATGGCTAGTTCGACTTAAAATGTCACGATGATCAGGAATATATATACTTTATGGGGTCTTAGATGCGTATTTCGAGGTGTTACAAACAGAATGACGAAATAAGTATGGGGGTATACTTATTTCGTCATTCTGTTTGTAACACCTCGAAATACGCATCTAAGACCCCATAAAGTATATATATTCCTGATCATCGTGACATTTTAAGTCGAACTAGCCATGTTCCGACCCCTATGGTGTAGGGTATAACAATACCAGCACACGCAAACAGGACTTATTTCCTGACCGTGCCAGTATAGGGCTCAGTTAAAATAAGAAAATGAAACAAGGCACAGCGGAACGGGTCCTGTCCAGCTAGTTTAGAAATAAAGTTTAATGCCTTCTCGTTATCGCATCTAAAGTCCTGACATTTGGCGCCATAGCTTTTCGCGAATGTGTCGTATTCAATTTTTCCGCTGGCTTCCGACAGAGTTAGGGTTGTCCTAAGCTAGATCATCATCCAATTTCCCGTGGACATTCAGTCTTTAGGATTGCTCCGAGCCAGTTTAGCCACTTGAAGTTCAGGAGCTTATGACAAACAGATCGACTTCTTTAGCCGTTTGCTATCAGGTGCCTTTTACTGGTAAGTGTCAATGACGCTACGACGGTCACCAAGGTAGGCAGACAGACATGGCCTTATTGGCTCCAGAACCTATTCTGAGCCAACCACTATGTAGTCTTTGGGATTGCTCTGGTCCAGTCTAGCCACTTGACGTTCAGGCAGTTATAACAAACTGATCAACTACCTGACCCATTTGGCATAAGGTGTCTTTTACTTCTAAGTATCATTGCTACCACGGTGGTCTTCATATGGACAGACAAACATGGCCATACGGCTCGAGGAGCTATTCTAATTCAACCACTATGCTGAACAACATGGCTAACTCTTTCTCTTGTACCTCAGTAGTGGTGTAGGGTAAAAAAATCCAATTGTCACAATTAATTTGCTCTAATGCAGTTTTTATTTTTTCACTTTTATCCATCCTTTATCCTTATTTTGAATTATATCTCCTGTTTTGTGATATTTCGCATAGTCTGCAATTCCAGTGTTTGTTATCTCTTGACTGAAGCCATTAAATGAAAAATTATGGATTTGGGCAACTATTAAAACACCAAAACAAAATTGGTGATACAATGAGGCGCAAACTTCATGCTACGAATGGTGTGCAAGTTACCCCAGTCCCCACTGTCTAATGTCAATGCATTTGGCGAATTTTTTCACAGCTTCAATTTGAAATTTTTAACGCTTGCTTATAAAGGCGACATGAAGAAGGAATGAAACCCATTGAAATGAAAAACGATTATGTTTTTGAAAATGTTAAATAAAAACGCGTTATAGGACTTCCACAGCAACAGCAGTTAGAGTGAGAACAGAACAAAAAGTTTATTTCCCAGCTTCTTTTTTGCCTTTAGTTGGAGATAGCGTCGTTGCTGGTGATTCTATAAACACAAAGTCTTCAAGTTATATTGTTTAGTATTTACAAGTCCTTGGGGATGTGTCAGTTAGGTATGAAAATGATGTTTCACTAGGTGGGCAGGGGGTGACAAGGACCTGCCAACCACTGCAAAGCAACCAACCAAAGAGAGCTACGCTACCTTTTGGTGGAGCCCCAAGACATTTACTTGTCTTCTCTTGAGGCGTCATGTTTTTGCTTAGTCCTGCCTCATTTATTTCGTCACGACGCGTCGCAACGCTACACCATAATGTCCTCACTGAGGTGAAGCCCGGGCAAATGGCAAGGCGAGGCGAGAATTTGATGATGACTGCTTACCCCTGTCCGGGCCATGCTTATATTCCGCATTGCCGTTATTTGAGTAAATTTTATAATTTTTTCCTTCTTCTTCTTCTTCGGTTTTAGTTGACGGCATCGTTGTTGCGTCTTCTCCGCCTTTCTTTGTCTTCTGATGCGATTTGTGGAAGATATTTCACATTATCCCTTGCAAGAAAGGTAAGTTTCTCAGTTGACGTAGCATTGTTTGTTTCGCTATGGCTGTAGCAAAATGTTTCATCTCGTTTTGCCTTGTCTTATGATGGTGTCTTATGCTGGTAGGGGTGACTAAGGAGCCACGGCGATTTCGTGTAACAGTTTTTCCCTTGTGTGTGTGTGTGTGTGTAATGGTGTTTTGGTTGTAGGCAATGCTTGAGTCGTTATGTTAATTTAATACGGTAATTTTTACGGAAATTGATGCCAAATGAAAAGGTAAAACTGTAATATTTACTGATTAATACCAGAAAGAAATATAAACTCAAGTGTATAATGTAATTATGTAAAAGAATGCATTCTTTAAGAGGAATACAAAAAAAATCTCATTTGTCTTGTGCGTATGTTCCAAAGAGGGGTCAATTGTGCCACACAGATAACTTTGAGCTGGCCACTTTATCGCTTTAAAAAAGGCAGTCATATCCCCAATTAAAAAATCTAAAATAATATTTTACTTACCTTCGGATACGACGGAACTCAAGGAGACACCGGAATCTTGGAATAATGATGTTGATGGAAGGTTCATAATTGCAGAATTTATGGCGAAGGATGGAAGGTTCATAATTGCGGAATTTATGGCGAAGGAATCCTTGAGGAGCTTCAAACCATTTAAGTCACCCGGACCTGATGAAATATTTCCGGCGTTACTACAGAAAGAGGCAGACTATCTGGTGCCTCGTCTGGCCAAAATAATCACAGCGCGCCTAGAACTTTTATATACTCCGAAAGCCTGGCAGGAGGCGAGGGTGGTGTTTACACCCAAGCCCGGCAAGGCAAGTTATGCCACATCAAAGGCCTACAGACCCATAAGCCTTACGTCCTTCTACTCGAAACCATGGAATGTATTGTGGACACCATGAGAGATAGTAGGACATCCAGCGAACTGCTCAAATACAAACAGCATGCCTATGTCAAGGGAAGGTCGGTGGAGACTGCCCTGCACGAGGTTGTGCATAAAATAGAAGAATCCTTCACACTGGCGGCATGTATTGACATCGAGTGGGGATTTTAACAATGTGCGGACCGACACATTGATCCAATCCTTAGACCAGTACCGGGCGGACCCAGTCCTTAGAGACTGGATAAAACTGTTGGAATATTTCCGGCGTTACTACAGAAAGAGGCAGACTATCTGGCGCCTCGTCTGGCCTAGGACTTGCATATACTCCGAAAGCCTGGCAGGAGGCGAGGGTGGTGTTTACACCTAAGCCCGACAAGGCAAGTTATACCACACCAAAGACCTACAGACCCATAAGGCTTACGTCCTTTCTACTCGAAACCATGTAATGTATTGTGGACACCATGATAGAGAGTAGGACATCCCGCGAACTGCTCAAATACAGACAGCATGCCTATGTCAAGGGAAGGTCGGTGAAGACTGCCCTGCACGAGGTTGTGCGTAAAATAGAAGAATCCATCGGTTCTTCTACACCCTATCGGTATGCATTGACATCGAGGGGGCTTTTAACAATGTACGGAGCGACACACTGATCCAATCCTTAGACCAGTACCGGGTGGACCCAGTCCTTAGAGACTGGATAAACCATATGCTAAGGAACAGGTGGATAAATTGTGTGTCCAATGGCATTAAAAACAAGTAAAAGCGTGCTAAGTTCGGCCGGGCCGAATCTTATATACCCTCCACCATGGATAGCATTTGTCGAGTTCTTTTCCCGGCATCTCTTCTTAGGCAAAAACAAGTAAAAGCGTGCTAAGTTCGGCCTGGCCGAATCTTATATACCCTCCACCATGGATCGCATTTGTCGAGTTCTTTTCCCGGCATCTCTTCTTAGGCTAAAAAGGATATAAGAAAATAGTTGATCTGCTATTAAAACGATATCAAGATATGGTCCGGTTCGGACCACAATTAAATTATATGTTGGAGACCTGTGTAAAATTTCAGCCAATTCGTTTAACAATTGCGCCCATTGGGGCTCACGAAGTAAAATAGAGAGAACGATTTATATGGGATCTGTATCGGGCTATAGACCGATTCAGAACATAATAAACACGTTTGCTGATGGTCATGAGAGGATCCGTCGTACAAAATTTCAGGCATATCGGATAATAATTGCGACCTCTAGGGGTCAAGAAGTCAAGATCCCAGATCGGTTTATATGGCAGCTATATCAGGTTATGAACCGATTTGAACCTTATTTGACACAGTTGTTAAAAGTAAAAATAAAATACGTCATGCAAAATTTCAGCCAAATCGGATAGGAATTGCGCCCTCTAGAAGCTCAAGAAGTCAAATCCCCAGATCTGTTTATATGACAGCTATATCAGGTTATGAACCGATTTGAACCATACTTGGCACAGTCGTTGGATATCATAACGAAATACTTCGTGCAAAAATTCATTCCAATCGGATAAGAATTGTGCCCTCTAGAGGCTCAAGAAGTCAAGACCCAAGATCGGTTTATATGGCAGCTATATCAGGTTATGGACCGATTTAAACCATACTTGGCACAGTTGTTGGGTATCATACCAAGACACGTCATGCGAAATTCCATTCTAATCGGATAAGAATTGCGCCCTCTAGAGGCTCAAGAAGTCAAGATCCAAGATCGGTTTATATGGCAGCTATATCAGGTTATAAACCGATTTGAACCATACTTGGCACTATTGTTGGATATAATAACAAAACACGTCGTGCAAAATTTCATTTCAATCGGATAAGAATTGCGCACTCTAGAGGCTCAAGAAGTCAAGACCCAAGATCGGTTTATATGGCAGCTATATCAGATTATGGACCGATTTGAACCATACTTGGCACAGTTGTTGGACATCATAACAAAACACGTCTTGCAAAATTTCATTCTGATCGGATAAGAATTGCGCACGCTAGAGGCTCAAGAAGTCAAAACCCAAGATCGGTTTATATGGCAGCTATATCAGGTTATGAACCGATTTGAACTATACTTGGCACAGTTGTTGGATATCATAGCAAAACACGTCGTGCAAAATTTCATTCCAATCGGATAAAAATTGCGCACGCTAGAGGCTCAAGAAGTCAAGACCCAAGATCGGTTTATATGGCAGCTATATCAAAACATGGACCGATATGGCCCATTTACAATACCAACCGACCTACACTAATAAGAAGTATTTGTGCAAAATTTCAAGCGGCTAGCTTTACTCCTTCAGAAGTTAGCGTGCTTTCGACAGACAGACGGACGGACGGACGGACGGAGAAGTAAAGACCCAAGATCGGTTTATATGACAGCTATATCAGGTTATGAACCGATTTGAACCATATTTGGCACAGTTGTTGGATATCATAACAAAACACGTCGTGCAAAATTTCATTCCAATCGGATAAGAATTGCGCACTCTAGAGGATCAAGAAGTCAAGACCCCAGATCGGTTTATATGGCAGCTATATCAGGTTATGGACCGATTTGAACCATACTTGACACAGTTGTTGGATATAATAACAAAACACGTCGTGCAAAATTTCATCCCAATCGGATAAGAATTGCGCACTCTAGAGGCTCAAGAAATCAAGACCCAAGATCGGTTTATATGGCAGCTATATCAAAACATGGACCGATATGGCCCATTTACAATACCGACCGACCTACACTAATAAGAAGTATTTGTGCAAAATTTCAAGCGGCTAGCTTTACTCCTTCAGAAGTAAGCGTGCTTTCGACAGACAGACGGACGGACGGACAGACGGAAGGACATGGCTAGATCGACATAAAATTTCACGACGATCAAGAATATATATACTTTATGGGGTCTAAGACGAATATTTCGAGTAGTTACAATCAGAATGACGAAATTAGTATACCCCCCATCTTATGGTGGAGGGTATAAAAACGACTTGCGAAATTTCAGCCAAATCGGATAGGAATTGCGCCCTCTAGAAGCTCAAGAAGTCAAGACCCAAGATCGGTTTATATGACAGCTATATAAGGTTATGGACCGATTTGAACCATACTTGGCACAGTTGTTGGATATCGTAACAAAACACGTCGTGCAAAATTTCATTCCAATCGGATAAGAATTGCGCACTCTAGAGGCTCAAGAAGTCAAGACCCCAGATCGGTTTATATGGCAGCTAAATCAGGTTATGGACCGATTTGAACCATATTTGGCACAGTTGTTGGATATATTAACAAAACGCGTCGTGCAAAATTTCATCCCAATCGGATAAGAATTGCACACGCTAGAGGCTCAAGAAGTCAAAACCCAAGATCGGTTTATATGGCAGCTTTATCAGGTTATAGACCGATTTAAACTATACTTGGCACAGTTGTTGGATATCATAGCAAAACACGTCGTGCAAAATTTCATTCCAATCGGATAAGAATTGCGCCCTCTAGAGGCTCAAGAAGTCAAGACCCAAGATCAGTTTATATGGCAGCTATATCAAAACATGGACCGATATGGCCCATTTACAATACCGACCGACCTACACTAATAAGAAGTATTTGTGCAAAATTTCAAGCGGCTAGCTTTACTCCTTCGGAATTAAGCGTGCTTTCGACAGACAGACGGACGGACGGACGGACGGACGGACGGACGGACGGACGGACGGACAGACGGACGGACATGGCTAGATCGACATAAAATGTCGCGACGATCAAGAATATATATACTTTATGGGGTCTCAGACGAATATTTCGAGTAGTTACAAACAGAATGACGAAATTAGTATACCCCCCATCTTATGGTGGAGGGTATAAAAAAGGGAGAAAATGGCACAGGGCACGTCACAGGGAGGCATTTTATCGCCCCTCTTATGGGTGACCACCATAAATGACCTATTACGAATGCTGACTGAGGAGGGATTTGAAATTTGAACCCGTCTGCTACGCCGACAATGCTATAATACTTCTAAGGGGTAAGGATCCGAAAGAGCTATGCAAAAAGGCCGAATGGGTCTTTCATATGGCATATGTCTGGGATAGACCCAGAGGTCTCAATGTTAACCCAGAGAAGACTGAAATATGCCTATTCACGAGGAAGACGAAGGAGGACGAATTTAACGCACCACGTTTCCTCAATAAGACGATTTCGATATCTGACAAGGTCAAATACTTAGGTGTGATCTTGGACAGGAAACTGAATTGGAAGTGTCAGGAGCGTACTGAGAAGGCTCACAGATGTTGGGAACTATGTAGACGGGCCGTTGGCTCGAAATGGGGCATGAATCCTAGAATAGTTCACTGGCTCTACAGGAGCGTGAAAAGGCCAATACTTACTTACTTAAGCCCCAGTAGTTTGGTGGACTGCTATGGAGAAAAAGTGCAACATAAGGACCGTACAACAGGTTCAGAGAACATGTTGTCTTGCCATAAGCGGAGCGATGAGGACCACGCTCACTAGGGCACTGGAGACTATTCTAGATATCCGAACCATTGACATACAGATTAAGTGTGAAGCAGCCACTGCCGCTATGAGACTTAAGGCGATGGGAGAATGGATTGAGGATGGGAACAGCTCATACCTTAGCGGTATAATTGGTGCGACGATAGGAAACCTGGAAGGAAGGGAAGAGGTTTCCGATCGGATACCTGAGATGAACCTAGAAGTTGAGTGCAACGCACTGCTGCCATCGACACACTCTTGGATTGACGGAACCCTAGTATTGGCATCTGGAAGACCATATTACACGGATGGATCAAAGCTAGAGGACAGAGTGGGCCTGGGGGTTTACATTGAAAACCCAGGAACTGAGATCTGTTTTAGACTGCCTGACCATAAAACGGTCCTGCAGGCGGAGATCCGGGCGATCACGGAATGCGTGAAGTGGTGTGGTGCTAACGCAAGGAAGTCCAGTGTGAACATCTTTACGGACAGTAAAATTGCCATGAGGGCAATAACAACCAGGACGGTAAGGTCACGAACAGTCTTGCAGTGTAAGAAGGAGATTAACGCCTTCTCTGAGGATGGCAAAATCCGCATCGTTTGGGTGTCGGGCCATAACGGAGTAAGGGAAAATGAAAGGGCAGACAATTTGGCGGTGAAGGCCAGAGGACTGCCGTCAATAAACTTGGTTAACCCGAAGCCTTTCGGGTCGACGCAGTCCGAGTTAAGGAAGTGTGCGACGAGTACGCATGCAACATTGTGGAACAGCGTAACGGTCGGTAGGACGGCGAAAATCCTATGGGGGATCCAGATCATGAGAAGCCGAGGCTATTACTGAAAGGAAGCAAGAAGGAGGTCAGTATAGCTATTGGTATCATAACGGGACACATAGGACAACGAGCTCACTTATGTAAAATCGGTGCGGCAAGGGATAGCATGTGTAGGGCATGCGGGGAAGATGATGAGACCTTAGACCATTTCCTTTGTCATTGCCTTTAGCGTCCAACAGATACCGGTACTTAGGTGGAGACTCAATATCAGACAGGAACCAACTTAGGGGAGTGGCATTGAAAACAATTAAGGATTTTGTAAGTAGCAAGGAATTCCTAACTTAAATTATATATTTATTGTTTTTTTTTTAGAAGCTACTTTATAGTTTTTAGAGCGCACAACAGGCCGATTACGGGCTTAGGTGTATGTCCATAGTGCCATGGTGCGAATTAATATCTGCACCCTCTTTTCAACCTAACTTATTTTCGTTTTCATCATCTTAGTTTAGGTTACACGACAAAAAATAAGAAACCAACTCATAAGACAAAAACAAGTAAAAGAGTGCTAAGTGCTAAGAAGTAAGGCCGGGCAGAATCGTATATACCATCCAACAAGGATCGCATTTGTCAAGTTATGTGCCCATTATCTCTTTAAAGGCAAACAAAGGATAAAAATTGCTTTGCTATTGAAGCTATACCAAGTTTTGAAGCAAGACCAAAGTAGAAGTCATTATGCAGCCAAATCGAATATGAATTGCGCCTATAGTGCCTCAAGAAGTAAAATTGGGAGATCGGTTTATATGGCAGCTATATGAGGTTATGAACCGAATCAGACCATATTCGCCACTTTTGTTTAAAGTCACAGACAAAATTGTTGTTAAAAATTTCAGCTAAATTGGATAAGTGTTGCGCCCTCCAGAAGATCACAAAGTATAATCAGTTGATCGGTTTATATGGCAGCTACATCAGCTTATGAATATATTGGGCCATACTTAGCACAGTTGTTAGAAGTTAAAACACTCCATGCTAAATTTAAGCCAAATCGGATAATAATTGCGCCCTCTAGCGGCTGAAGAAGTCAAGATCAGAGATTTATTTATATGGAAGCTATATCAATTAATGAATCGACGTTGACCCATATTTATCGTAGTTCTTGGAAGTCTAGCAAAACACCTTATGCAATAATTCAGACAAATCGGGTAAAAATAGCGCCCTCTAGAGGTCAAGATCCAAGATCGGTTAATATGGCAAATATATCAAAACATGGACCGATATAGCCCATTTACAATGCCAATCGGCCTTCACTAAAAGCATGCATGCAAAATTTCAAACGCCTTGCTTTATTCCTTCGAAAGTTAGCGTACTTTCAACAGACGGACAGCCGTACAGACGGACGGACATGGCTAAATTGACTTGGAATGTCAAGAATATCAAGAATATCTACTTTGTTGAGTTTCAAATGAATATTCGATGTGTTTCAAACGGAATGACTAAATAAGTATACCCCCATCCGATGGTAGAGCGTATAAAAATGTAGCGAATCAGACAGACATCGACAACCAGACAGACTTCGGTGAGAGTTTGGTTCAATCAGCCAATTCAGGCCTCTGCATAATTTAAGAATAACTAGAGAACTAAATATCTAGAGGTCAAGCAGACACGGAGAGAGGAGTTCATTCATTACCCTATATCTTCTCATTTGCGCAGTCATTGTAGAAGGCTTCCTTGCGACAAGGCATGACGCCAGAGCCTTCCGCGCCGCCTGACTGTTCACGCGACAGTTTGATGGGGCCATCGCTCTCGCCTCAACATCGCCTCCAGTGCCTTCAGGATAGCGAAGACGTCCGCTTGGAAGATGCTGCACCCGTCTAGAAGCCTATAAGATTCCCTAATTCCAAGGAAATCAATAAAGACTCTTTTCTAGTGTCCCATCCAATTTAAGCATATATTGGGTTGCCCAAAAAGTAATTGCGGATTTTTCATATAGTCGGCGTTGGCAAATTTTTTCACAGCTTGTGACTCTGTAATTGCAATCTTTCTTCTGTCAGTTATCAGCTGTTACTTTTAGCTTGCTTTAGAAAAAAAGTGTAAAAAAGTTTATTTGATTAAAGTTCATTCGAAGTTTTATTAAAAATGCATTTACTTTCTTTTAAAAAATCCGCAATTACTTTTTGGGCAACCCAATACATGTGTACACAGAGTCCCGGGAAGGGCAGGGTGACCCCAGTCCAGAGATCCCTTTTCAGGAAAATTATGTTCAACCCATCAACAAGGAAGGACTTCTCTAGCATATAACCAGCCGCACTATATATTGCATCACCATCACCCCGCAGAATAGAAGAATGTCCTAAGTTTGAGGAGCGCCATGTATCGGACTCCCTATATCTTTTGGCGGTCTTTGTGACCACACACCCATCATATACAGGCAAAGTCTTAAGATCGTGAATACCATTCAGCGCCTCTCTCAGGTCACTTCTCCTTGCCCCAAAGATCAGCACTGCCGCGGTACCCTCTACTTTCTTGATCAAGCTAAGTAGGACCAAGTTATCCAGAGCCTTGTGCAATACCAGATATTTATAGCTGAGAATTAACCGAACAACAGCCGTAAACATTCTTTAACCGTCCCGAGCCTAAGCCTCCAACTACTTCCGAGTTGGGACAAGAATAGAGCGCATTCAAACCTTTTTCGACCCTTTCTTCTAAAGGGTGATTTCCTATAGCTATAGGAAAGTTTTTCAAAAAAAAAAAAACACATAAAATTCAGAAAAGTGCATGAAATCTTTATCTGAATCAATAGTGCGCGGTCCATATAATTAAATGTTTGAAGATTATTTCATGCCAATATTGACCGCGACTGCGCCTCAAAAGATCTTAGTCCAATGTTGGCATACACTTTCCAATATTTCGGCCGGTATCGTACGAATAAATGCTTCAATATTGTCTTCCAATGCGTCAATTGAAGAGGGCTTGTCTGTATACAAATGAGCTTTAACCTAGCCCCACAAAAAATAGTCTAAAGGTATTAAATCGCACGATCTATACAACCAATTGACCGTTCCCGAACGTGAAATAAAATGTTCACGAACTCGCCTCTCAATAAGTCCATTGTTACGCGTGCTGTGTGGCATGTGGCACCGTCTTGTTGAAACCACATATCATGCAAGTCAACCTCTTGCATTTTAGGCAAAACAAGTTGGATATCATCTCACGGTAGCGCTCACCATTCAAAGTTACTTTACGTTTCGCGTCATCATTAAAGAAGTACGTTCCAATGATGCCACCAACCCATGAACCGCACCAAACTGTGACTTTTTCTTAATGCGTTGGTAGCTTTTGCAATGATTCTGGCAGATCTTCCCAGTGAGCCAAAAATGAGCTTTGTCGTAAAATGGAAGAAGTGCGCCTAGAACTTGTCTAACATTACGAGATCCGTAATAGAACAGAGGAAACGGGTACAGACCATGATGACGATGATGTCTGCTTGCACAACGACCTTCATCATCTCCATCTCGAAAGGCCTCAGAATCGCATCGATTACTAGGAGCTACAATAGAGGAGTTAAAACCCCTCCTTTCGAAGTTCCTATAGTTACAATCTCCTTTGTCGAACCCTCTGTCATTGATGCCCTGATAATCCCGTCTTGCAGCATCGTACCAACCTACTTTACCAATATGGGATCTTCATGTTCACTAGAGCGTCATGTATGGACTCCAACTTCATGTTATTAGCAGACGTAAATTAAATTTTAGATTGGAATTTACCGCCTTTTAATGATTTACGGCGACAGTATGACGGTCACCGTAGTGATGCTGAACGCCTGGGTTCGAATCTTGGCGACAACATCAGAAAAATTTTCATTTTTCTTTTCCTAATGCTGGCATCATTTGTGACGTACTTTGCCATCTGAAAACTTTTCTCCAAAACGGTGTCGCATTGCGGCACGCAGTTCGGAATCGGTTAAAGCAGTACCTTTTGTGCTATTTGACGCCAGTCGTAACTGAAGACGCTATCACAAACATAGAAGCCCTCGATAGGACGAAATTGTGTTAAACAAGTAAAAGCGTGCTAAAATATGAGAGCTTTATCTCTTTACAAACCGATTTGGACAGCACTTGGCACAGTTGTTGAGACTCATAACAGAACACAATGTGAAAAATTTCAGCCAAATCGGACAAAAATTGCGGCTCAAGAAGTCAAATCGGGAGATTGGTTTACATGGAAGCTATTTCAGGTTTCTGATCGATTTGAACCGTACTTAGCACAGTTGTTGGAAGTTATAACAGAACACTATCTGCAAAATTTCAGCCAAATCGGATGAGCCTTCCAGGGTCTCAAGAAGTCCAATCGGGAGATCGGTTTATATGGGAGCTACATCTGGTTAGGGATCGATTCGGACCGTACTTGACACAATTGTTGAAAGTTATAACAGAACATTATGTGCAAAATTTCAGCTAAATCGGACAAAAATTGCGGCTTTCAGGGGCTCAAGAAGTCAATTCGATATATCGGTTTATATGGAAGCTATATCAGGTTATAGACCGATATAGTTGTTGAAAGTCGTAACAGAACACCGCATGCAAAATTTCAGCCAAATCAGACAAAATTTGCGGCTTCCAGGGGCTCTAGAAGTCAAATCGGGAGATCGGTTTATATGGAGCTACATCCAAATCTGAACCGATATGGCCCATTCGAAATCCCCCACAACCAACATCAATATTAGATATCTGTGCAAAATTTTAAGCGGCTAGCTTTACATGTTCGTCCGCTATCGCGATTTCGACAGACAGACGGATGGACAGTTCGACTCAGAATGTTGAGACAATCAAGAGTATATATGCCTTATGGGATTCTAGATCAATATTTCGAGGTATTACAAATGAAATGACTATATTAGTATACCCCCATCCCCCATATAAAAATGAAGTAGATAGAATCGCAAATTGTCTGCCCGTCCGTCTGTCCATGTTCATTTGTGTACAAAGTACAGGTCGCAATTTTCATCCTATCGTCTTCAAAGGCATGTTCTTTGACCTACAGACGAAGCCTATTGAAATTGAAAAAAAAAACGGTTCAGATATGAATATAGCTCCCATATATATGTTCGTCCGATTTTCAGTAATAATGCAATAAAATTGTCATTTGTTAACCGATTCTCTCGAAATTTGGCATGAAGGATTTTTGTACGACTCTCGACATTACTGGTGAATATTACGGAAATCGGTTTAGATTTAGATATAGCTCTCATATATATATATGTCGCCCAATTT
This sequence comes from Stomoxys calcitrans, assembly GCF_963082655.1. Taxonomy (NCBI): domain Eukaryota; kingdom Metazoa; phylum Arthropoda; class Insecta; order Diptera; family Muscidae; genus Stomoxys; species Stomoxys calcitrans. The sequence continues at coordinate 164,759,520 of NC_081554.1, read as the reverse complement.
TCACTCCTAGAGCGACTACAAGCACATTTATTGACCAATCTTGCCAAAATATTGCACAACGCTTTAATCGATGACTACCACAACAAACATAGAGTTTGGTCAAAATCGGTTCAGATTTAGATATAGCTCCCATATATATATTTTCGTCCAATTTGCAGTAATATTGCAATAAAGTGGTCTTTTGTTAACCGATTTTCTCGAAATTCGGCAGGAGGGATTAACTCTTGTTTCTTAATATTACTGGTGAATTTCATGGAAATCGGCTCAGATTTAGATATAGCTCATATATATATATCTCTCCCGATTTTAAATTCTAATGTTACAACAGGCGCATCTATTGATCTATCATGCCAAAATTTTGCAAAACGCTTTCCTCGACGACTGCCACAGTGTCTGAGGAGTTTGCTCGAAATCGGTTCAGATTTAGATATAGCTCTCATATATATATGTTCGTCCGATTTTGAGAAATATTGCAAAAAAGTGAGCATTTCTTATCCGATTCTGTCGAAATTTTGCAGGAAGGATTTTCGTATGACTCTCAGTATTACTGGTGAATTTCATAGAAATCGGCTCAGATTTAGATATAGCTGTCATATATATATTTCGCCAGATATTCACCCCAAGAGCCACTGCAAGCGCATTGTTTGACCAATTTTGCCAAAATTTTTCACAACGCTTTCCTCGACGACTACCACATTATCTGAGAAGTTTGCTTGAAATCGGTTCAGATTTAGATATAGCGCCCATATATACGTTCGTCAGGTTTTGCGTAATTTGCCATAATGTTGTCATTTGTCAACCGTAGTTTTTACAGTTTGAACATATTTGCTCGCCGAGGTCCATCAAAATTGGTTCAGAATTGAATACAGGTCCCACATTGTACTTATGGGGTAGGTGTAGGGTATTATACAGTCGGCACTGCCCGACTTTTGCCCTTCCTCACTGGTTTTGTTTAATAAAATTGTAACCATTAGGAATATTTCAAAGTCTTTCTATGTCTTACACTTTTTCTCTATGTTTTACTTTCATTAAGTCCTTCATGATTTCATTCTTTTAGATATCTGTCTTTTATTTACTTTTGAAACTTTGTGGACATGAATTTTAATAAATGCCTGAAATAGTATTTATGATAGTTATAAAATAGAAACATTTTGAGTATTTGGCCCAACAGCCTTGGGCCATGGATGGGACATAGATTCGAAATTATTGACGCCGTAATGTAAATGTTTTAGTATGCTATCTTGACATTAATGATCTCCAAAAGGGCGTAGCTAATTTCTGAAAAATATTTGAAAAGCAAAGTGTGGCTAAATGTTTGGTGTACATCAAGGCAATAAATTTTTGGTGGCAAAGCAATGAAAATAAATTAATCCCTTTTTTTTGTCTAGTTGTAGACCATAGCTTACGATTTAAGCAATACAACTAAACATACATTTATCTCTTACTTATTGCCTACTTTTTGAATATTTGTATATGAAAATTGTTTATTTTGAAAAATATTTATACAGCTCATAATTTCCATTTGTAAGTTAATCCTACTCTAAGTCACTGCCAAATATTTCAGTGATGGCTTTGTCATCCAAAAAAAAAAAATTGCCATTCATTTATGAGGATATGCCAAAATCTATGTGTTTTGTGGGCATTCTATATTAGACTGGCCCCCAGCCTTCTTCCCAATAACGAAACCTGCAAAAGCAAACATCATTCAGGAAAACAACAACCATATCAGTATTGCGGACAATCAAGGCTCAATAGAAATAACATCCATGAGCCATGCAAAATCAGATCCACAAAATCGAAAAAATTTTTTTTTTCGAAACCATTGCAACCCATGCAAAACCCCACAAAACAACCGAAAAATTGCATAACAACCACAATTCGGATTTTGATTGGATTAAAACAAGTATTTGGCGTCAACAATAAAAATGGCTGATGAGTGACCAAAAACCAGAAAACGACAAATGCGACATCGAATGCCTACTATGACTCCCAGCCTGGCCTCCATAGCCAACTACAGCCAAAATAATTGGGCACGGGTACATGGGACATGATACAATGTCCTCATTCCCAACTAGAAAAAACAAAAAAAAAACAAAACCTGAACTCAAATTGTCGAAAATCACTTCACATCACAATAGTGGACAGCAGCAAACTAAATGGAGCACCGTGTTTGTTCACGTGGCATGAAGTGGATGAGCGAGCAACTGCAGTGTATGGGGAGTGTATGTGTGTGTGTGTGTTAGTGTGGTCATAGTGTGCTCGAGTGCATCGTTGTGAGTTAAAGCACATACAAAAGAACAATCAATGCGGTGCCCAAAAATCTATATCAGAGTTTTGAAAAATTCGGCATGGCCGAATGTTGTATACCCTGCACCATAGATTGCATAATAAAGGGATGTTCTGAGATGTTAAAAACTGTATGAAAACTAAATACAAAGACTGTATATCTTCATGCTTCTGAGGCCCTTATTTGTGCGGAACGACACACTGAAACAATCCTTAGACCAGTACCGGATGGACCCGGTCCTTAGAGACTGGATAAACCATATGCTAAGGAACAGGTGGATAAATTGTGTGTCCCATGGCATTAAAAACAAGTAAAAGCGTGCTAAGTTCGGCCGGGCCGAATCTTATATACCCTCCACCATGGATAGCATTTGTCGAGTTCTTTTCCCGGCATCTCTTCTTAGGCAAAAACAAGTAAAAGCGTGCTAAGTTCGGCCTGGCCGAATCTTATATACCCTCCACCATGGATCGCATTTGTCGAGTTCTTTTCCCGGCATCTCTTCTTAGGCTAAAAAGGATATAAGAAAATAGTTGATCTGCTATTAAAACGATATCAAGATATGGTCCGGTTCGGACCACAATTAAATTATATGTTGGAGACCTGTGTAAAATTTCAGCCAATTCGTTTAACAATTGCGCCCATTGGGGCTCACGAAGTAAAATAGAGAGAACGATTTATATGGGATCTGTATCGGGCTATAGACCGATTCAGAACATAATAAACACGTTTGCTGATGGTCATGAGAGGATCCGTCGTACAAAATTTCAGGCATATCGGATAATAATTGCGACCTCTAGGGGTCAAGAAGTCAAGATCCCAGATCGGTTTATATGGCAGCTATATCAGGTTATGAACCGATTTGAACCTTATTTGACACAGTTGTTAAAAGTAAAAATAAAATACGTCATGCAAAATTTCAGCCAAATCGGATAGGAATTGCGCCCTCTAGAAGCTCAAGAAGTCAAATCCCCAGATCTGTTTATATGACAGCTATATCAGGTTATGAACCGATTTGAACCATACTTGGCACAGTCGTTGGATATCATAACGAAATACTTCGTGCAAAAATTCATTCCAATCGGATAAGAATTGTGCCCTCTAGAGGCTCAAGAAGTCAAGACCCAAGATCGGTTTATATGGCAGCTATATCAGGTTATGGACCGATTTAAACCATACTTGGCACAGTTGTTGGGTATCATACCAAGACACGTCATGCGAAATTCCATTCTAATCGGATAAGAATTGCGCCCTCTAGAGGCTCAAGAAGTCAAGATCCAAGATCGGTTTATATGGCAGCTATATCAGGTTATAAACCGATTTGAACCATACTTGGCACTATTGTTGGATATAATAACAAAACACGTCGTGCAAAATTTCATTTCAATCGGATAAGAATTGCGCACTCTAGAGGCTCAAGAAGTCAAGACCCAAGATCGGTTTATATGGCAGCTATATCAGATTATGGACCGATTTGAACCATACTTGGCACAGTTGTTGGACATCATAACAAAACACGTCTTGCAAAATTTCATTCTGATCGGATAAGAATTGCGCACGCTAGAGGCTCAAGAAGTCAAAACCCAAGATCGGTTTATATGGCAGCTATATCAGGTTATGAACCGATTTGAACTATACTTGGCACAGTTGTTGGATATCATAGCAAAACACGTCGTGCAAAATTTCATTCCAATCGGATAAAAATTGCGCACGCTAGAGGCTCAAGAAGTCAAGACCCAAGATCGGTTTATATGGCAGCTATATCAAAACATGGACCGATATGGCCCATTTACAATACCAACCGACCTACACTAATAAGAAGTATTTGTGCAAAATTTCAAGCGGCTAGCTTTACTCCTTCAGAAGTTAGCGTGCTTTCGACAGACAGACGGACGGACGGACGGACGGAGAAGTAAAGACCCAAGATCGGTTTATATGACAGCTATATCAGGTTATGATCCGATTTGAACCATATTTGGCGCAGTTGTTGGATATCATAAGAAAATACTACGTGCCAAAATTCATTCAAATTGGAAAAGAATTGCGCCATCTAGAGGCTCAAGAAATCAAGACCCAAGATCGGTTTATATGACAGCTGTATAAGGTTATGAACCGATTTGAACCACACTTGGCACAGTTGTTGGATATCATAACAAAACACGTCGTGCAAAATTTCATTCCAATCGGATAAGAATTGCGCACTCTAGAGGATCAAGAAGTCAAGACCCCAGATCGGTTTATATGGCAGCTATATCAGGTTATGGACCGATTTGAACCATACTTGACACAGTTGTTGGATATAATAACAAAACACGTCGTGCAAAATTTCATCCCAATCGGATAAGAATTGCGCACTCTAGAGGCTCAAGAAATCAAGACCCAAGATCGGTTTATATGGCAGCTATATCAAAACATGGACCGATATGGCCCATTTACAATACCGACCGACCTACACTAATAAGAAGTATTTGTGCAAAATTTCAAGCGGCTAGCTTTACTCCTTCAGAAGTAAGCGTGCTTTCGACAGACAGACGGACGGACGGACAGACGGAAGGACATGGCTAGATCGACATAAAATTTCACGACGATCAAGAATATATATACTTTATGGGGTCTAAGACGAATATTTCGAGTAGTTACAATCAGAATGACGAAATTAGTATACCCCCCATCTTATGGTGGAGGGTATAAAAAAGGGAGAAAGTGGCACAGGGCACGCCACAGGGGGGCATTTTATCGCCACTCTTATGGGTGACCAACATAAATGACCTATTACGAATGCTGACTGAGGAGACAATTGAACGACGATGTTAAAATACTTCTAAGGGGTAAGAATCCGAAAGAGCTATGCAGAAGGACCGAAAGGGTCTTGTATATGGCCTATGACAGGGCTAGATCCAGAGGTCTCAATGTTAACCCAGAGAAGACTGAAATGTGCCTGTTCACGAGGAAGACGAAGGTGGGCCAATTTAAAGCACCACGTTTCGCTATCTGACAAGTTCAAATACTTAGGTGTGATCTTGGACAGGAAACTGAAATGGAAGTGTCACATTCAGGAGCGTTCTGAGACGGCTCACAGATGTTGGGCACTATGTAGTCAGGCCGTAGGCTTGAAATGGGGCCTGAATCCTAGAATAGTCCACTGGCTCTACAGGAGCGAGATAAGACCAATCCACCAAACTTACGCCTCAGTAGTTTGGTGGACTGCTATGGAGAAAAAGTGCAACATAAGGACCATACAACAGGTTCAGAGAACATGTTGTCTTGCCATAGGCGGAGCGATGAGGACCACGCCCACTAGGGCACTGCAGACTATTCTAGATATCCGAACCATTGACATACAGATTAAGTGTGAGGCAGCCACTGCAGCTATGGGACTTAAGGCGATGGGAGAATGGATTGAGGATGGGAGCAGCTCATACCATCGCCTTATAATCGAGGTGACGATAGGAAACTTGAAAGGAAAGAAAGAGGTTTCCGATCGGATACCTCAGATGAACGTTGAAGTCGAGTACGAGGCACTGCTGCCTCAAACTCCGTCTTGGATTGACGGAATCCCAGTATTGCCATCAGGAAGATCATGTTAAACGGATGGATCAAAACTAGAGGACAGAGTGGTCATGGGGCTCTACATTGAGAACCCAAGGACTGGGATCTATTTTAGACTGCCTGACCATAATACGGTCCTGCAGGCGGAGATCCTGGCGATCACGGAATGCGTGAAGTGGTGTGGTGCAAACGCGAGGACGTCGACTGAAAACATCTTTACGGACAGTAAAATTGCCATAAAGGCATTAACAACCAGGACGGTAAGGTCACGAACAGTCTTGCTGTGTAAGAAGGAGAATAACGCCTTCTCTGAGGATGGTAAAATCCGAATCGTTTGGGTACCGGGCCATAACGTAGTAACGGGGAACGGAAGGGCAGGCTATTTGACGGTTAAGGCCCGAGGACAGCCGTCAATAAACTAGGTTAACCCGAGGCCTTTCGTGTCGACGCAGTCCAAGTTAAGGGCGTGGGCGACGAATGGCATGCGACCCTGTGGAATAGCGAAACGGTCGGTAGGAAGGCGAAAATCCTATGGGGTGATCCAGATCGTGATAAGACGAGGCAATTACTGAAAGGAAGTAAGAAGGAGATCAGTATATCTATTGGATCGTATTGATCGTCTCGACATTCTGAATCGATCGAGCTATGACCGTCCGTCTATAAAAATAGAGATATTTAGTAGAAACTTTGCACGGACTCTTTTTTGTCCTTAAGCAGGTTAATTTCGAAGATGGGCTATATCGTACTATATTTTGATATAGGCTCCATATAAACCGATCCGCCGATTTATGGTCTTAGGCCCATAAAAGCCACATTTATAACCCGATTTTGCTGAAAAAGTGGGGCAGTGAGTTCTGTTAGGCTCTTCGATATATTTCTGCAATTTGCCTCAGATCGGTCTAGATTTGGATAAAGCTGCCATATTCACCAATCTCTCGATTTATGGTTTTGGGTCTATAAAAGGCGCGTTTATTGTCCGAGTTTGCCAAAATTTGGAACAGTGAGTTGTGTTAGACCCTTCGACATCCCTCTTCAATTTGGCTTAGATCGATCTAGATTTGGATATAGCTACCTTATAGACCGATCTCTCGATTTAAGGTTTTGGGCCCATAAAAGGCGCATTTATTGTCAGATTTTGCTGAAATTTTGGACAGTGAGTTGTGTTAGGCCATTCGACATTCCTCTGCAATTTAGCTCAGATCGGTTCAGATTTGGATATAGCTGCCATATAGACCGATCCGCCGATTTAGGGTCTTAGGCCCATAAAAGTTACATTTATTATCCGATTTCGCCGAAATTTATGACAGTGAGTTGTGTTAAGCCCTTCGATATTTGTCTTCAATTAGACCCAAATCGGTCCATATTTGGATATAGCTGCCATATAGACCGATCTCTCGATTTAAAGTTTTGGGCCCATAAAAGGCGCAATTTTTTGTCCGATTTCGCTGAAATTTGTAACAGTGAGTTGTGTTAAGCCCTTCGATATTCCTCTGCAATTTAGCTCAGATCGGTTCAGATTTGGATATAGCTGCCATATAGACCGATCTCTCGATTTCAGGTTTTGGGCCCATAAAATTCGCATTTATTGTCCAATTTTGATGAAATTTAGGAAAGTTAGTTGTATTAGGCCCTTCGACATCCTTCTGCAATTTTGCTCAGATCGGTTCAGATTTGGATATAGCTGCCATATAGACCGATCTCTCGATTTCAGGTTTTGGGCCCATAAAAGGCGCATTTATTGTCAGATTTTGGTGGAATTTGGAACAGTAAGTTGTGTTAGGCCCTTCGATATCCGTCTTGAATTTGGCTCAGATCGCTTCAGGTTTGGATATAGCTGCCATATAGACCGATCTCTCGATTTCAGGTTTTGGGCCCATAAAAGGCGCATTTATTGTCCGATTTCGCTGGAATTTATGACAGTGAGTTGTGTTAAGCTTTTCGAAATTTGTCTTCAATTAGACCCAAATCGGTCCAGATTTGGATATAGCTGCCATATAGACTGATCTCTCAATTTAAGGTCTTGAGCGCATAAACTGCGCATTTATAGTCCGATATCGCCGAAATTCAGGACAGTGAGTTGTGTTAGGCCATTCGACATTCCACTGCAATTTAGCCAAGATCGGTTCAGATTTGGATATAGCTGCCATATAGACCGATCTCTCGATTTCAGGTTTTGGGCCCATAAAAGGCGCATTTATTATCAGATGTTGGTGAAATTTGGAACAGTGAGTCGTGTGGGGCCCTTCTCTATCTCTCTTTAATTTGGTTCAGATTGGTCTAGATTTGGATATAGCTGCCATATAGACCGATCTCTTGATTTAAGGTTTTGGGCCCATAAATAGCGCATTCATTGTCCGACTTCGCCGAAATTTGGGACAGTGAGTTGTGCTAAGCCCTTCGACATATATTCCCAATTTGGTAAAGATCGGTTCAGATTTGGATATAGCTGCCATATAGACCGATCCTTCGATTTTAAGTCTTGGCGCCATTAAAGTCACATATACACTTCAATTTCGCTGAAATTTATGACAGTGAGTTGTATTAAGCCCTTCAACATCTTTCCTCAATTTGGTAAAGATCGGTGCAGATTTAGATATAGCTGCCATATACACCGATCTCTCGATTTAAGGTTTTGGGCCTATAAAAGACGCATTTATTGTCCGAAATTTATGACAGTGAGTTGTGTTAAGCCCTTCGACATCTTTCCTTAATTTGGTCCAGATCGATAAAGATTTAGATATAGCTGCCATATAGACCGATCTCTCGATTTAAAGTTTTGGGCCCATAAAAGGCGCATTTATAGTGCGAAATTCGGGACATTGAGTTGTGTCAATGTCTTTGACATCCTTCTTCAATTTGGCTCAGATCGGTTCAGATTTGGATATAGCTGCCATATAGACCGATCACTCGATTTCACATTTTGGGCCCATAAAAGGCGCATTTATTGTGCGATTTCGTTGAAATTTGGAACAGTGATTTGTGTTAGGCCTTTCGACATCCTTCTGCAATTTAGCTCAGATCGGTTCAGATTTGGATATAGCTGCCATATAGACCGATCTCTCGATTTTCAATCTTGGCCCTATAAAAGTCACATTTATAATTCGATTTCGCTTAAATTTGACACAGCGTCTTATGTCAGGCTTTTCGACATCCATGTCGTATATAGTTCAGATCGGTCTATATTTGAATATGGCAATCAAAAAAAAACAATATTTTGTTCTACAAATTGAACAATGACTTGTACTTATTAGACTACTCAATGTCCGTTCCGAATTCGGTCCAAGTCGGACCATATATCGATATAGCTGCTATGGGGGCATGAATTATGCATTTTTAACCGGATTATGACGAAAGGAGGTTTATATATGTACCCGAAGTGGTGGGTATCCCGCCCCAGCCGAACTTAACGCATTTTTACAACACTTGTTTTTATACCCTCCACCATAGGATGGGGGTATACTAATTTCGTCATTCTGTTTGTAACTAATCGAAATATTCGTCTGATCGTCGCGACATTTTATGTCGAATTAGCAATGTCCGTCCGTATAAACCGATCTTGGGTCTTGATTTCTTGAGGCTCTAGAGTGCGCAATTCTTATCCGATTGGAATGAAATTTCGCACGACGTGTTTTCTTATAATATCCAATAACTTTGTCAAGTAAAGTTTAAATCGGTACATAACCGGATATAGCTGCCATATAAACCGATCTTGGGTCTTGACTTCTTGAGCCTCTAGAGTGCGCAATTCTTATCCGATTGGAATGAAATTTTGAACGACGTGTCTTGTTACGATATCCACCAACTGTGCTAGGTATGGTTCAAATCGGTCCATAACCTGATATAGCTGCTATATAAACCGATCTTGGGTCTTGATTTCTTGAGCCTCTAGAATGCGCAATTCTTATCCGATTAGAATGAAATTTTGCACGAAGTATATTGTAATGATATCCTCCAACTGTGCCAAGTATGGTTCAAATCGGTTTATTACCTGATATAGCTGTCATATAAACAGATCTGGGATCTTGACTTCTTGAGCCTCAATTATTGAGGTCGCAATTATTATCCGATTTGCCTGAAATTTTGTACAACAGATCCACTCATGACCATCAACATACGTGTTTATTATGGTCTGAATCGGTCTATAGCTCGATACAGCTCCCATATAAATCTATCTCTCTATTTCAGTTCTTGAGCCCCCGAACTTGGCACGCTTTTACTTGTTTAATAAGAAGAGCGAAAAACAATTCGATTGCTGGCTTAGGTGTATGTCCATAATGGCAGGGGGCGAATTAACATCCGCAACCTCTTTTCAACCTTACCACAATATTTGCAGATTTTGGTCAAAACGGATTCAGATTTGGATATAGCTCATATATATATATGTTCATCCGATGTGGACCAATTTTGCAATAATTTGGTAATTTGTTAAAGGATTCTTGTGAAATTTGCACAAAGGGGCTTCTCTTATGACTCTTGCCTTCACTGCCGAATTTGGTATAAATCAGTTCAGATTTATATATAGCTGTCATACATATGTATCGCCCGATTTCCACTTCTAAAGCCTTTGCAAGGGCATTTGTCAATCGATCATCTCAAAAGTCTACACAGCGATTTCCAATACGACTACGGCAATATGTACGGATTTCAGTCGAAATTGAACCTTTAAGCTAATTTTAGTTTTTACGACTTAGTCTTCATGCCCAATGTAGTGTAGTGTATGAAAAGGTCGGTCTAGCCCGACTTTAACCCATCCTTACTTGTTCGTCTTAAGTCATTGGTTCTGATGTCCAAAATTGTCTCGACCGCTCTATTCGTCGTTGTTTTCTTAGCCCTTCGTAATGACATGACAACATGTCCGTTGGGCACTTCCTCTCCATCGCAGTCAACCATATTACCGATGCCTTATATCGGAATCGGCTTTACCACACCTTTTTTGTAGAGCCAGTAAATCATCTTGGGGTTCAAACCTCATGACAAAACTTCAGCTCTGCTGCGATGTGACCTACACCTATAAACCATCTTCGTGGGCTTCTGAGAGGCACTTCTAGTTCAGATTACTGGTCAGGATAGGGGAACGGCATGTAGATTATCCGGCTACAGTGCGACCTGCTACCTTTTAGTCTACCCGTCCTAAGCCTATTGTTCTGAAGCTTCTAAAACTCTATAGCCATGAGAGTGCCAAGACTACACGTCCGTTTAACCTATTTAAGTTTTCTCATATTGCTGAACCCCCTTTATGATTTTATAAAGTCAGTGGGCCTTCTTGAGATTAAGCCCCCTTTTGGGGCATATGGCTCTTCTGCATTGTGGCCAACATCTATGTTCTTTCTCCGTATGGTCCTTAACTTCATCTAGGAAGTGTAGGTCTTTCATCTTTCTGGTGGATAGCAGATCTCTGTTGTTTACTCAGGACATGCAGACTTCAGGTTCTGAACCCTTGTTATGCCATTTTACTATCAACGCTCTCTTGGTCTCCCTACACAACCACAACATGTCTTGCTTATATATCCAAGCGTTGCAAAGAAAAAGTCACGATTAATAACCCACCATCCTATGATGTAGGGTACACCAAATATATGAGTGGCCAAAATGGCCATAGAGCCATGGTGAAGCTGTGGTGGCACTGATGCTGATGGCGCGGTGGTTCTTTGAACAACACAAATGTGTTGACAACTCATGACTGCCAGGAAAGAGTCTTTGAGTAGCAACACACACACACGCACACATATGTACCCTCACGCACACTTATAAGCCAATATTGGTGGATATGTTTATTTCCAAACGGAAGGATATATTTTTCGTTAGGATATAGTGCATACTCACACCAAGGCCTATGAATTGCCTATAGATTGCTGGTACATATCTATGTGTAAGTTTGTTGGCCGGGATATGGGTACTCGCATTTGGAGAGGTCTTCATCGATGGTCTGCCATAGAGTGCGTAGTGTGTGTGCATTGAGCTGATGTTGTACATTTTAAGGCAATTAAAATCCAAAATATACTCGATATCAATTCTAATTTTTATGATTGCTCTGTGATTTGGTTTTCATTTTCCTGCAACGGTAGATGAGTGGAAAATTGGAAAAACAGTGGTATTTGGGAAAAGATAAAAATGAAGATAAATTAGAAATTATAAAGGAAGAAAAAATCGAAAAATCATTGGAAACAAAATTTCTTTAGAAGTTAATTCATTGCTAATTAGCCCCAAGCTTCTATACTGCAATGGTGGTTTGGTTTCTATTTTTTTTTTATTTGTAGAATTTGTATTGCATCAAACATTTAAACCACTGTCCATTATCCTCTCCATAGGCTTGCCATTGTCACATCTATCTCTGAACTACTGCGCCACAAATACCACATGAGCCCAAACTGGACTGATATACGGTCAATATGGTATTTTATTTGGTATTTCATGGAGGACCAATTGCCAAAGTTATGTTGGCCTGAACGAATGGGAAGTTAGTTGTGTATGCCGCAAATGAACTACGCTTTGAACATTCCCTCCCAGCCTGGCAATGGTCACATGGACAATCAAACTTTGAACGAAAATCACTTCAAATCCATTTTACACCGTCCACAAAAAGTGATTATGCTTGGTGAACACTTGATTAGATCTTAAATTTCGGTTGCTGCAAATCGTTTTTCCCAAATTCCATTTGACTTGTCCAATGGGGAGAAGGGGAAATTAGATGCAAAAAGGGTATACAGAGAGATTGCAGTTCATTGAGGTTTATGGTGTCGATGGTGTATTATTGCTGATGATTTGGAGTTAAGGGGATCAGAGGGGGGAAATTAAATGCTTGCATAAATGATAGAATGGATTTGAATAGAAATTTCGTTTCCATGGAAAATATTCTAAAGGAAATGTTTCTAATTTGGCTTAGCTTGTAAATTGATTACAATTTTTGAACTGTGATTTTTTTCAAAATTTCAAATCCGCAAATCGGTATACATGGGAGGTACACCAGCTTATTGTCCGATTCGGATCAAACTCGGCAGTAATGTTGGAAGTCAGAACGAAAGTCTTTGTAACAAGTTTCAGCCCAATCGGATGAAAACTGAGGCTATTAGGAACTCAAGAAATCAAATCTGGGGATTGGTTTATATGGGCGCTATATCAGTTTATTGACCTATTCGGATCAAACTCCACAATGTTGTTGGAGTTCAGAGCACAAGTCATTGAGCCAAGTTTCACTCAAATTGGATGAAACTGAGGCTTCTAGGGGGTCAATAAATCACATCCGGGAATCAGTTTTTATGTGAGCTGTATCAGTCTATAGACCGATTTGGATCATACTCGGCACTGATATTGGAAGTCAGAACTCAATTCCTTCTGCCAAATTTCAGCCAAATCAAATGAAAATTGAGTTCTCTAGGTAGCTCAAGAGTCAAAATCTGTTCAAAATTTCAAGTGGTTATCATTATTCGTTCAAACGCTATCATGATTTCGACAGACATATAGACGGATAACTGGAAAGACATGGCTAGATAAAGTCAGAATGTCAAGTGGTGGGTATAAAAGGAACAAGTAAACAGGGGTTAAGTTCGGCCGGGCCAAACTTTGGATACCCAGCACCACTGGTAAGCCACTCTTTAGTCATAATCCGATGAAAAATACATAATTTATGCCCCCATAGCAGCTATACCGAAATTTTTTCCGAATGAGACCAAATTCAGCACGGACATTCGGTGGTCTAATAAGTTCAGGTCATTGTTAAATTTTGTAGAGCAAAATATTGGTCTTTTTGGTAACTATGTCCAAGTATAGACCGATTTGAACCATATACGACACGGGTGTCGAAAAGCCTAACATAAGTCAGGGAATCGGATTATAAATGAGCCTTTTTTGGGGCCAAGACAGCTATATCCAATTCAAAACCGATCTGAGGCCAACGCAACTCACTGTCCCAAATTTCGGCGACATCGGTCAATAAAAGCGCGTCTCATGGGCCCAAAACCTTAAATCGGGAGATCGGTCTACATGGCAGCCAAATCAGAATCTAGACCGATCTGGCCCAAACTACTACCAAACTAGGAAGATGTCGTAGAGCCTAACACAACTTCTTCTTCTTCTTCTTTTTCTTTAATAAGCTACGACAGAATACTCATTCTAAAATCTCTGACACCAAGTCTCGAGGTGTCTCCCACAACTTGATCTTTCCATCGGGCTTTTGGTCTTCCCGGTTTGCGTGTACCACCGTGTTTGCCTTCAAAACACTTCTTTGCTGGAGTTTTTTCATCCATTCTGACAAAATGACCTAGCCAACGCAGCCGTTGTATTTTGATGCGCGTAACTATGCTATCGTCGTCATACAGCTCATGCTGCACGTGGTTCATACGTCGCCTATATTCTAACACAACTTACTGTCCCAAATTTGGGCGACATCGGACAATAAATGCGCCTTTTATAGGCCCAAAACCTTAAATCGAGAGATCGGTCTATATGGCAGCTATATCCAAATCTGGACCGATCGGGGCCAAATTGAAGAAGTATGTCGACTATCCTAACACAACTAACTGTCCCAAATTTCAGCAAAATCGGATAATAAATGTGGCTTTATGGGCCTAAGACCCTAAATCGGCGGATCGATGTAGCAAATCTAAGAACTTAACCTGCCTATGGACAAAAAAGAATCCTATAGACAAAAGAATTTTACGACGATCAAGAATACATTTACCATATAGGATCGAAAATGGATATTTCGATGTTTTGGAAACGGAATGACAAAATGAATAAACCCCCATCCCTCGGTGGTGAGTACAACAATTAAGTTCGAGTATTTACAGGGTGGGCCAGAGAAAATTACTTATTTGAAAAAACTCCCGAGCGGTGAGTTGGGTGCAGAGGAGGTCGGAAGGAGGCGCATTTGGAGGAGGATGTCCCCAAGTGTGTTTTTCTCGCCAGTCAGTAGCAATCATGCTCTGGTCTTGGGAGCAACGGGTCTTCGCCGTCGAGAGCTTATTTTCTTACGGTCACTTTTGCTACACGCTCTTACTACTAAAAAGTAACCTCGAAAAATAAAATCTCTGTTCGGAAGTCCGTGCTACTTACAAAATCCTTAATTGTCTTCCAAACTATGTCCCTAAGTAGGTTCATGTCTGGTATTGTGTCTCCACTTAAGTACCGGTGTCTGTTAGCCGCGAAAACCGACAATGACATAGGAAATTCTCATCATCTTCCTCCTATGACGTACACATGGTGTCACTCGACGTTCTCGCGTTAGTACCGCACCACCTCAAGCATTCCGGGATCGCCCGGATCTCTGCCTACAGGACCGTAATATGATCAGGCAGTCTGAAACAGATCTCTGTCCCTGGGTTCTCAATGTAGACCCCCAGGCCCACTCTGCCTTCTAGCTTTAATCCATCCAGTTGGC
This sequence comes from Stomoxys calcitrans, assembly GCF_963082655.1. Classification (NCBI taxonomy): domain Eukaryota; kingdom Metazoa; phylum Arthropoda; class Insecta; order Diptera; family Muscidae; genus Stomoxys; species Stomoxys calcitrans. The sequence continues at coordinate 164,744,311 of NC_081554.1, read as the reverse complement.
AATACTAGGGTTCCGGCTGTCCAAGACTGCGGCGCTGGCAGCAGTGCCTCGCACTCGACCTCAAGTGTCGTCTCTGATATCCGATCGGAAACCTCTTCCATTACATACAGGCTTCCTATCGTGGCCTCGATTATACCGTGATGGTATGGACTGCTCCCATCCTCAATCCATTCTCCCATCTCCTTAAATCTCATAGCCGTAGTGTGTATAGTGTATCTAGAACAGTCTCCATTGCCCTAGTGGGCGTGGTGCTCATCGATCTGCCTATACCAAGACAACATGTTCTCTGAACCTATTATATGGTCCTAAGGTTGCACTTTTTGCCATAGCATTCCACCAAACTAATGAGGCGTATGTTAGTATTGGTTTAATCGCGCCCTCTATAGCCAGTTAACTATCCTCGTATTCAGGCGCCATATCGACCCTTCGCCTCGTCTGAATAGCGCCCAAAATCTGTGAGCTTTCTCAGTACGCTCCTGAATGTGACACTTCCAATTCAGTTTCCTGTCCAATATCACACCTAAGTATTTGACCTTGTCAGATATCACGTGGTGTTTTGGTATCACTTTCAACAACTGCTCTAAGTATGGATAAAACCGGTCTATAACCTGGCATAGCAGTCATATAAACCGATCTGGGATCTTGACTTCTTGAGCCTCTAGAGGGCGCAATTACCATCCGATTTGGCTGAAATTTTGCATAAGGTGTTTCGTTATGACTTCCAATAATTGTGCGAGATATGGCGCAAATCGGTACATAACCATTGATATTGCTGCCATATAAACCTATCTGGGATCTTGACTTCTTGAGCCTCTAGAGGGCGCAATCATCATCCGATATGGCAGACATTTTGTACAACGGCTTCTCTCATGACCTGCAACATACTTGTCAAATATGGTCCGAATCGGTCTATAGCCTGATACAGCTCTCATATAAATCGATCTCTCTATTTTACTTCTTGAACCCCTAAAGGGCGCAATTCGTATTCGAATTGGCTGAAATTTTACACAATGACTTCTACTATGGTCTCCAATATTCAGTTCAATTATCGGACTATAACTTAATATAGCTCCAATATTAGATCAATTATTTCCTTTTATCCTTTGATTGCCTTTAAGAAGATATCGGGAAAAGAACTCCGAAAAATGCGATCTATGGTGGAGGGTATATAAGATTCGGCCCGGCCGAACTTGGCACCCTTTTACTTGTTTCTCTTCCCTTTCTCTCTCTAGGGTACCACAATGGGCCAAACTGGCCACCGAGTGAACTCACCTTTGGTGCGCAACCCATTCAACCTAACCTAACCTAGTCCCTAAAACGAGGTACAGATATTTTTTTTTCTGGGGGAGCGAAATAAAAACACGTCCGGTTCACTCAATGATTACTTCATTAATGTCGGTCTAACAATATAACTTTTAGTACTAACACTTATTCGATACCCATTCTTATACAATATTGCGATAGTTTCGTCATTGACCGCTACACTAACACTTCAACCGGTTTCAAATTGAGGTTACACTTTTATGATAAAACCACCAGCTTCTTGGTCCCACACCATTAACCTCCTTTCATATCTTTAAATGTCAATATATTTCATGGCAATCATTAATAAAATATATGACGCTAAAACGAATGTTCATTTGATGACTCATCAATGTAGTTTTTATGATGCTCTAAAGCAAATCATTTGTTCGTTACAATTCAATGAATAAACAAATGGACATTAAATATACAAATCGTATCATCACCTCGTTGACCCCGAATCACACCCCTCACCATTCAAGCACCACACTCCCTTGCACTTTATGGACAAAAGTTCCACGGAAGTGTTATAAAAATATTTAACATGCATTGACTTTTTTACGACCATTGCTGTGGTCCCCATATCAAGTGATCCCGAGGAGAAAAAGAAGTATGAAAAAAAAATAAACTCCAAAACCCACAAACGAAGGGTCTATTATGCAAAATCATGTTGCCAAATAACATTGGAAAAAATCATCAAATGACTTTTGATAACAAATACACTTAACAGGACATCAAAGGACATGACCGAATCAAGACCAAGAGGTATTTCATACCAAATGGGAATGAGTGCCATAAAAATCTTTTTCTTCTACACCTACATTTGGGAGAAAAAAAAAACTGTAGGCGATGAGAAAAATGGTATGGTAAAGTTACTTAAAATACTTAACAACTCATACATTTCTAATATGGACGGAATGCAAACACACGCACATATCGACGCATATCGACATAGATTCGAAGCCACCAACACTTCTTTAGTATTGAAAACAGGGAAGAAAGGACTGAATATGAATGGGGCCCTTGGAATAGAAAATTCCACAAATCTTCCAAAACAAAGCTTGGACCACATTTTTGCAATTTAAGATCTATTATATACAAACAAGTAAGAGCGTGATAAGTTCGGCCGGGTCGAATCTTATATACCCTCCACCATGGATAGCATTTGTCGAGTTCTGTGTGCGGTGTCTCTTTTTAGGCAAACAAAGAATATAGAATAAGAACAGTTATGCTATTGGAGCTATATCAAATTACAGTCCGATTCGGCCCAAAAATGAATGCTGAACATTGTAGAAGTCATCGTGTAATATTTCAGTTCATTCAGATAAGAATTGCGCCTTGTAGGGGCTCAATAAGCAAACTCGGGAGATAGGTTTATATGGGAGCTGTATCAAGCTATTGATCGATTCAGACCATATAAGACACGTATGTTGAAGGTCTCCCTCGTGACCGGGGTACAAAATTTAATCCAAATCGGATGAGAATTGCGCCCTCTAGAGGCTCAAGAAGTCAAGGCGCAGATCAGTTTATAAGGCAACTATATCAGGTTATGTACCGATTTACTCCATACTTCGCACAGTTATTGGAAGTCATAACAATACACCTCATGCAAAATTTCAGCCAAATCGGATGAGAATTGCGCCCTCTAGAGGCTCAAGAAGTCAAGACCCCAGATCGGTTTATATGGCAGCTATATCAGGTTATTTATTGATTTACGCCATACTTCGCACAGTTATTGGAAGTGACACCAAAACACTTCGTGCAAAATTTCAGTTTAATCGGACGAGAATTGCGCCCACTACAGGCTCAAGAAGTCAAGACCCAGATCGGTATATATGGCAGCTATATCAGATTATTTATCGATTTACGCCATACTTCGCACAGTTATTGGAAGTGACACCAAAACACCACGTGCAAAATTTCAATTTAATCGGACGCCCTCTAGAGGCACAAAAAGTCAAGACCCCAGATCGGTTTATACGGCAGCTATATCAAAACATGGACCGATTTCAATCATACTTAGCGTAGTTATTGGAAGTGACACCAACACACCACGCGCAAAATTTCAGTCAAATTGGACGGGAATTGCGCCCTGTAGAGGCTCCAGAAGTCAAGACCCAAGATCGTTTTATATGGCAGCTATATCAAAACATGGACCGATTAGAAACATACTTGACACAGTTTTTAGATATCAAAACAAAACACTGCGTGCAAAATTTCATTCAAATCGGATAAGAATTGCGCCCTCTAGAGGCTCAAGAAGTCAAGACCCAAGATCGGTTTATATAGCAGCTATACCAGGTTATGGATCGATTTGAACCATACTTAGCACAGTTGTTAGAAATCATAACAAAACACTTCATGCGAAATTTCAACCAAATCGGATAAGAATTACGCCTAGTGGCCTCTAGTGGCTCAAGAAGCTAAGATCCAAAATCGGTATATATGGCAGCTATATCAAAATATGGACCGATTTGGCCCATTTACAATACCAACCGACCTACCCTAATAAAAAGTATTTGTGCGAAATTTCAAGCCGCTAGCTTTACTCCTTCGAAATTTGGCGTGCTTTCGACAGACAGACGGACTGACGGACATGGCTAGATCGACTTGAAATGTCGCAACGATTAAGAATATATATAATTTATGGAGTCTCATACGTAAATATATTTCGAAGTGTTACAAACAAAATGACGAAATTAATATACCCCCATTCTATGGTGGAGGGTATAAAAATGATAGCGTTGCGCTTTGTTTATTTATTTGATTGTATGTAACCTATCGACTCAAAAACGGCTGAACGGATCTTCATTAAATTTTCACAGATAGTAGAGTTTGACCTCTCGATGAATATGGGGTATCCCATTTTTTGATATCTGAAGAGGAAGTGGACCCTCCCTTTAACCCCAATTTTCAAAGACGTCCGATGTCAAAGATGGGTGCATCGATTTTAGTGAAATTTTTGCATGCCACCTTTGGGTTCAAATAACCGTGGGGGACGTCCTACCCCATAACCCACCCAAACGGACATGTTTACGAATTGCGACAATATGGGCATCAAAAGAAAGGTTTTTAAGAGTTATGAACGATCCTAAAAGTGCAATTTGACCTCGCGTCTAGACAGGCCCGTCCACCCCAAAAAACCGCACCAAAATTACTTATTTACCGATTTGGGCAAGTAAGAAGGAGAATATGAAACCTATACAAAGATTTGAGGTCAAGTCCCAAGGGGACCACCCCACCCAAAAAACAATCCTCAATCGGACATGTAGGCCAGTTGGGACAATATGGGACTCAAACAAAAGGTACCTTAGAGTAGAGTACGAAGCTTATACAAATGTTTGGAATCTGTTTCCAAGAGGGTTGCCCCATCCCAAAATTATGCCCGAAATGGACATCCGCGCCGAAAGGACTCATACGAAAGGTATAGGAGAGTATAATACCAAAATTATATAAAAATTTATTGCAATTAAGGGGTAGATCCAATCTCAAATTATACCCCAAATGGACATGCATACCAAACGGAACAATATTGGATACTAATGAAAGGTATTTGAGAGTTAAATACGAATATAACTTAAGGGTGTAACGAACTACACCGGGCCAGCTAGTTTTCCATAAAAAGAATCTAAGAACCGAAAAAGTATGATTGGAAACCGATTTACACGGAGCAATATCAGATTATTAGACTGATTTGGACCGAACAGTTGTTGGAACTCGTAACAGAATACCGCATGCAACATTTCCAAATCGGACAAACATTTTGCCTTATAAGGATGCAAGAAGTCAAATCGGGAGATCGGTCTATATGGAAGCTATATCAAGTTATGGACCGATTAAAACCGTAATTAGCAAAATTGTTGACAGTCATAATAAAATACTACATGCTCAATTTCAGCCAAATCGGACAAAAATTGCGGCTTGTAAGGGCTCATGAAGTCAAGTTGGGAAATCGGTTTATATGGGAGCTAGTTTAGGTTATAGACCGATTTAAACCGTACCTGATTTAGTAGCTAGAAGTCAAAAGAGAACATTATGTGCAAAATTTCAGCCAAATCGGACACAAATTGCGGCTTGTAATGGCTCAAGAAGTCAAATAGGGAGATTGGTTAATGAAATGCAACATTTCAACCAAATAGGACAAAAATTGCGGCTAGTAAGGGCTCAAGAAGTCAAATAGGGAGATTGGTTTATATGGGAGCTATATCAGGTTATAAATCGAATCGGACCGTACTTGGCACAGGTTTGGAAGTCTTAGCAGAACACTACATGCCAAAATTTCAGCCAAATCGGACAAATTTTGCGGCTTGCAAGGGTTCAAGAGAAGTCAAATCGGGAGATCGGTTTTTATATGGGAGCTATATCAAAATCTTCACCGATTGGCCCATTTGTAATCCCTAACAACCTACAATAATATTAAGTTCCTGTGCAAAATTTCAATCCGCTGGCTTTCATATGAATACACCAACACAGCATCGTTTCCCACACACAAGAGACTATCATGTTTTTTATACAGAATGTCCTAAGAATTTGTACTATTTCCATTTCACAGCTTTCGAGTATTTGAACATGTTTTTTACGCACTCAAATTGCATTAAAACATTTTATTTATTTTTATATGTGGGTATTCATTTTGTCATTCCGTTTGCAATACATCGAAATATTCATTTCCGATCCTATAAAGTATATATATATTTTTGATCAGCGTAAAAATCTAAGAGGATCAAGCAGGTCCGTCCATCTGTCGGAAATCACATAACAGTCTTTAACAAGTAACAAGGCCGGGCCGAACTTTGGATACCCACCACCTCGGGTATATATGTTAACCCCATTTCGTCACGGACATAGAGTGGTCTAATATATATTAAATTTTGTAGTACAAAATATTGGTCTCTTTGGCAGATATATCCAATTATAAAACGATCTGAACCACATTAGGATCGGATATCGTGAGGCTCAGAAAAACTCACTGTTTCAAATTACAGCGAAATCGGGTAATAAATAAAGCTTTTATTGGCTTCAGTCCCCTTATCGGCAGATCGGTCCATATAGCTATATCCAAATATGGTCCGATTTGGCACGTTCAAGAACTAAACCAGCGTGCATCAAAAAGACGTTTCAGCTTAATATCTCAATTTTTGAAGGCTCTAGAGTGATTACAACAGACGGACGGACAGACACACGGACATCGTTAAATCGTCTTACAATTTTACGGACGATCCTAAATGTATATACTACTAGCTGACCCGGGCCAGCTCCGCTGCTCTTTCTCTTACTTTATATGGAACAAAGGTTTCCTTGGAATATTTTTTTTCGACATTTAAAGAGTATATCGCTTGACTAACAGTTTAACAATATAAGTGCCTTTATCGGAATCCCATATGATCTTTAGTGGTCTACGAATTTATAAGCTTCGTTCTCTTCTTTCAAATATCATTTATTTTTTAACCCCATATTGCCATTGGTTTAGGGGAGTTTACACGATTAGGCGTCCCCCAAACGCATGGCCCCAAAATAGGTTATCAAATTCCTTTTTCCAATCTCAAATGCCTTTCATTTGAGCCACATATTGGCATGGTCGAAAAATTCTTTCCCTTTGAAGATGTTTTGGGAAAGGGGTGATGCCCTAAATACATGGTCCTACATTTCGATATTAAGTTCGTATTCTACTTCCAAATACCTTTATTTGAGCCCCACATTGCGATGGTCACTAAAAACTTGCTGTTTGTGGGGTATTTTGGGAAAGGGGTAGACCCCGAGAAAATTGGTCCCAAAAGTGGGTATCAATTCTTGCTCTATCCCCCAATACCTTTCATTTAAGCTCTACATTAACATTGTCGGTTAATATGCCCGATATAGGGGTGTTTTGGGGATTGCGATGGTCCCCCAAAAACTAAGCCTGGAACCTATATCAGCAACGTGCTCTATTCTCATATATCTATATATCATTTATATGAACCCCATATTGCCATTGGCCTCAAAATTGGATATCAAATTCGTTTCCTAATCTCATTTAAACTCCTTATTGCAAAAGTCAGCAAATATGTCCGGTTTGGGGTATTGGCCCTAAAAACTATGAATATTTAGTTCCACTGTCCCAGACCCAAATTGTCTTGGTGAGCAAATACGTCCTATTTTGGGGTTGTTATGGTGGTGGGACGTCCGCTAGTCAGTTGGCCCCTAATGTTGATGTTCATGGTCTACTACCAAATACCCTTCATTTGAGCTCCGTTTTTCCATAGTCGCCAAACATGACCAGCTTGGGGGTATTTTGGGGATTGGGCGGCCACTCAGTGAGTTGGCTTTGAAAATATATATCGAATTCGTATTCTACTCTAAAAAAACCCTCTTATTTGAGCCTCATATTGCAATAGTAAGCAAATACTTCCTACTTGGTTGGTGTTGTGGGTGTGGGATGGACCTATAGACACTTTTCCCGAATATTGATATCAAAGTCGTGCTTTACTCCCAAAGACCTTTCGTTTGAGCCCCATATTGCTATGGTCGTAAATTTGTCCACTTTAGGGGATGTTTTTGGGGAGAGGCGGCCCCCCAAACACTTGGTCCCATATTTGGATGTCAGATTCGAATTCTAATCTCAAATAGCTTTTACGTCGTATTTAGTTTGGTTGTTATGGTGGTGGGACGTCCCCTGGACAGTTGGTCCCTAATGTTGATATCAGATACGTGGTATACTCCCAAATACCTTTAATTTGAGCCCCATATTCTCATAGTCGGTAAACATGACCGGCTTGGGGGGTGTTTTGGGGAATGGGCGGCCACCCAGTGAGTTGGCCATATTAGATATATCGGATTCGCAACAAAAACCTCCAATTTGAGCCTCATATTGCAATAGTCAGCAAATACTTCCTATTTGGGTGGTGTTGTGGGGATGGGGTGGCCCCATAGACACTTTCCCAAATATTGATATAAGATTCGTGCTTTACTCCCAAAGACCTTTCATTTGTGCCCCATATTTCAATGGTCGTAAATTTGTCCCCTTTGGATGGGATGTTTATGGGGAGAGGCGGACCCCTAAACACTTGGTCCCATATTCGGATCTCAGATTCGAATTCTACACTCAAATAGCTTTTATTTAAACCCCATATTGCCATGGTCAGTAAATAAGTCCTGTTGGGGAGGTGTTTTGGGAAGGGAGTGGAACCCCAGAAACGTGGTACCACATTTGGGTATCAGATTCGTTTTCTACTCGCAAATACCATTTGAGTCCCTTATTGCCATGGTTGCTAAATATGTCCGATTTTGGGGGTGTTTTGGGGGTTGGGGTGGTCCCCCAAATACTTGGTCCGACGATTGGATATCAGATACGATTTCTTTTATTTGAGTCCCATATTGTCGCGATTGGTCTAAATTGGTTGGGGTGGTCCCCCAAATGCTTGGTCCGACAATTGGATATCAGATACGTTTTCTTTCATTTGAGTCCCATATTGTCGTGATTGGTCTAAATACATGTTTGGTAGGTTTTGGGGGTGGGACGGTCCCCCTAGGTACCCCATCCGAAAATTGGAAACCAAATTTTTATTTTTAGGGTACTTTATGAGAGTACACAATATTTTGCTTAAATCGCACCACCCGTCTACGAAATCTGGCGTTTCTGAAAATTAGGGTAAGGGGGAGGATCCGCTCCCCCTTCAGATATCCAAAAATGTAGTACCCTATTTTCACCACGTGATCATTATGCACCATCTATGAAAATTTCAAGAAAATTGGTTCAGCCGTTTCTGGGTCTATAAGGAACACACAAACAAACCTACAACAAACACGCCCATGGCTGGCACCCAAATTTCTCCAAGGGGCCCTCAAGCACTTTGCATGACCCTTACAATCTACACCCTCCAATGCTTGCCTCTGTGTGTGTGTGCGTGTGTTTATCGGACTCTGAATTAAGTTGACCATATGTTTTACGTTTGAAAGGACTTTCCGGTGAAATTCCGTATCATACGCATGGCTAACATAGTCAACTCACGTTTACGCTTTAGTCTCCCCCATCCACTTTCTCTCATCCTCTCACTCCCACTCGCTGACTTGGAAGTGGAAGATTGGAATGTTCCTCTTCCATCTCCTGTGGATTCTATCAAAATTAGAAATCAGAATTGCTTAACGTAACTTATGCGGACGTAAGGAATTCGTGGCATCATGCAAAAGACGAAAAATGAAGATGAAGCCACAAATCCACAGCCATTCATCGATGATGGAGAAAATGAGTAACCGATTAGAATATTAAGTTTTTCTTCATATGCTTGTCAATGTTGCATTGGGAGGATAGGGAGGTGAAAGATAATCAGAATGTGGTCAGAGATTTAAATCTTTAACAAGATATTGGGATGAATATTCGCTAAAGTTAAAGGCAAGAAGTATGAGTGTGAAAAAAGATGCTTAGTCTTGCAGAGTAGGAAATAAAGTGATTTTTCTATGAATTCACTTAATGAGGGAATGTAAGAAGCTTTTATCATTTCCGTTAATATGCTAATGAGATCTCAATATACAATCATGGATAAGTTAAGTAAGAGGTGAGAATGGGGTAAGGGAAAGAACTAGCAGCTGTGTCGAGGCCAGAGCATATTTTTTGGCAAACTTTTGTATGGGGAGTAGAGGAATTTTCTTTTGAATCATTCTAATTTGGAATTTTTTTATTCAATATTCCAAATTACAATATTTGGCTTTTTATACCCTCTACCATAGGATGGGGATATATTAATATCGTCATTCTGTTTGTAACACCTCGAAATATGCGTCTGAGACCCCATAAAGAATATAAATTCTTGATCGTCATGTCATTCTAAGTCGATCTAGCCATCTCTGTCCGTCCGTCCGTCTGTCCGTCTGTCTGTCGAAAGCACGCTAACTTTCGAAGGAGTAAAGCTAGCCGTTTGAAATTGTGGATAAATACTTCCTATTAGTGTAAGTCGGTTGGGATTGTAAATGGGCCATATCGGTCCATGTTTTGATATAGCTGCCATATAAACCGATGTCCAACAACCGTACCAAGTATGGTTCAAATCGGTCCATAACCTGATATAGCTGTCATATAAACCGATCTTGGGTCTTGACTTCATGAGCCTCTAGAGGGCGCAATTCTTATCCGATTTGAATGAAATTTTCCACTTGATATTTTGTTATGATATCCAAAAACTGTACAAGGTATGGTTCTAATCGGTCTATGTTTTGATATAGCTGCGATATAAACCGATCTTGGGTCTTGACTTCTTGAGCTTCTAGACGACGCAATTCCTATCCGATTTGGCTGAAATTTTGCATGACGTATTTTATTCTTACTTTCAACAACTGTGTCAAATAAGGTTTAAATCGGTTTATAACCCGATATAGCTGCCATATAAACCGATCTTGGGTCTTGACTTCTTGAGCCTCTAGAGGGCGCAATTCTTATCCGATTGGAACGAAATTTTGCACGACGAATACCGCTATGACTTCCAACAACTGTGCTAAGTATGGTTCAAATCGGTCTATAACCTGATATAGCTGCCATATAAACCGATCTTGGGTCTTGACTTCTTGAGCCTCTAGAGGGCGAATTTCTTATGCGGTTGGAATGAAATTTTGCACAACGAATACCGCTATGACTTCCAACAACTGTGCCAAGTATGGTTCAAATCGGTGTATAACCTGATATAGCTGCCATATAAACCGATTTTGGGTCTTAACTTCTTGAGCCTCTAGAGGGCGCCAAGCTTATGCGGTTTGAATGAAATTTTGCACGAAGTGTTTTGTTATGATATCAAACAAGTGTGCCAAGTATGGCTCAAATCGGTGTATAACCTGATATAGCTGCCATATAAACCGATCTTGGGCCTTGACTTCTTGAGCCTCTAGAGGGCGCAATTCTTATCCGATTAGAATGAAATTTTGAAAATCGGTGTATAACCTGATATAACTGTCATATAAACCGATTTTGGGTCTTAACTTCTTGAGCCTCTAGAGGGCGCAATTCTTATGCGATTGGAATGAAATTTTGCACGAAGTGTTTTGTTATGATATCCAAAAACTGTGTCAAGTATGGTACTAATCGGTTCATGTTTTGATATAGCTGACATATAAACCGATCTTGGGTCTTGACTTTTTGAGCCTCTAGAGGGCGCAGTTCTAGTCCGATTTGACTGAAATTTTGCACGTAGTGTTTTGGTGTTACTATCAACAACTGTGTTCAGTATGGTTCAAATCGGGTTATAATTTGGTATAGCTGTCATATAAACCGATCTTGTAACTTGACTTCTTGAGCCAATAGAGCGGGCAATTATCAGCTGATTTGGCTGAAATTTTGCATGAGGTGTTTTGTTACGACTTTCAATAACTGTGCGAGGTATGGTCCAAATCGGTATAGAACCTGATATAGCTGCCATATAAACCGATCTGGGATCTTGACTTCTTGAGCCTCTAGAGGGCGCAATTCTCATCCGATTTGGCTGAAATTTTGTACAACGGTTTCTTTCATGACCTTCAACATACGTGTCTTATATGGTCTGAATCGATCAATAGCTTGATACAGCTCCCATATAAACCGTTCTTCCGATTTTGCTTCTTGAGCCCCCATAAGGCGCAATTTTTATTCGAATGAACTAAAATAATACACAATGACTTCTACAATGTTCAGCATTCATTTATGGTCCAAATCGGACTTTAACTAGATATAACTCCAATAGCATAACAGTTCTTATTCAATATTCTCTGTTTGCCTAAAAAGAGATACCGCGCATAGAATTCGACAAATGCGAGCCATGGTGGAGGGTATATAAGATTCGGCCCGGCCGAACTTTGCACGCTCTTACTTGTTTACCCCTTCCTTTCCCCCTTGTTTTTGTTTATTTTGTTCCAAAAATTGTTGCCCATATCTAATTAAAAACCTTTAATTAAATATTCCATTTGTGAATGCAAATCGCTTTTGTAAATTTTATTAATTCTTATTTAAATTCTAGTTTATATGAATTTTTAAATTCCCCATCCCTTGCCCTCCTCCAACTCACACCATTTGAATAAACAATTTAAAATGGCCTCTGGTCTAATGCCGAAATTTATGTTCATTTGGAAATTATTTTTCCCAAATGCTAAACATTATTTAATATTAACTATTATCGCTGAAAATTGTTGCACCAGCAGCATCAGCCAATCGTTCGTTCGATCTGCAAATAAAATCCACAAAATATTTGCATTGCCTGCAACAACAATAACAACAACAACAACAATTATAAAAATTGGTAAAATATTCATGGTGGCTATATCGAAGCTTGTCTCTTCTCTTTTTGTTTGCTCGCTCCTAATAAAAATTTAACAATCTAATAAAAATTGGTCTCCAATTGTGCAACAATCATAAAATTCGATCAAAATGCGATTTTATAAAAATACACCGTTTGCAAGACTGACAAAAACAATTGCACACGCACACATATACACTACCATCACATTCACCCACACCTATGCCTTCCTACTTATTCATTTATGCACTTTCCATGCACACCAAACCATAAACAAAATAAACGATTTCCGGTAGATTTGTCTATAGCTGCTGCACTGGCATGAAGTGGGAGAGAGGGCTGCCTGCACTTACTCTTCAATTTGATGTGTTTTTGTGTGTGTGTGTGTCGTAGTTTGCTAAAGAGGCGGCAACATAAATTGACTGAAGTGTTGTTTGTTAGACTTTTGTGGCTTTTGATTATTTTGTGCCATTGGCGTGATTTTTGTTGTTGTTGATTTTGTTATTTGCTCTATTGGGGTTACCGATAGGCAAACAAAGTGAAGCCTTGCACACAAACTGTATCGTAGGCCATCAACAACTTTGAACCATGGGTTTAAGAGAAAAAAAAATTATAAATGAATATAACCAAAAATAAGTAAAAAGGCGTTAAGTTCGGCCGGGCCGAACTTTGGATACCCACCACCTCGGGTATATATGTAAACCACCTTTCATCAAAATTCGGTGAAAATTTCATACCTTACACTCATATACCTCATACCATTCAACATAAGTCGTTGTGTCAAATTTCAGTGAAATCGGATTGTAAATGCGCCTTTTATGGGGCCAAGACTTAAAATCGAAATATCGGTCTACATGGCAGCTATATCCAAATCTGAACCGATTTGGGCCAAGTTGCATAAACATGTCGAAAAGCCTAAGACAAAGCACTGTCCAAAATTTCGGCTTAATCGGACAATAAATTCCTCTTTTATGGGCCCTAAACTAAACCTCTTTTATGGGCCCTAAAAAAATGGCAGCTATATGCAAATCTGGACTGATCTGGGCAAAATTTAAGAGGGACGTCGAATAGCCTAACCAAACTCACTGTGTCAAATTTCAGCGACATCGGACAATAAATGCGTCTTTTATGGCCCCAAAACCTAAAACCTAGATATCGGTCTATATGGCAGCTATATCCAAATCAGGACCGATCTGTCGATATTGCAGAAATATGTCAAGGGGTTTAACTTAGCTCACTGTTCCAAATTTCGGCGACATCGGACAATAAATGAGCATTTTATGGGCCCAAAACCATAAATCAAGAAATCGGTCTATATGGCAGCTATATCTAAATCTGGACCGATCTGAACCAAATTAAAGAAATATTTCAAAGGGCCTAACACAACTCACTGTTCCAAATTTCAGCAAAATCGGATAATGAATGTGGCTTTTATGGGCCTTACACCATAAATCGGAGGATCGATCTATATGGCAGCTATATCCAAATCTGAACCGATCTGAGCCAAATTAACGAAGGATGTCGATGAGCCTTATACAATTCACTGTCCCGAATTTCATCAAAATCGGATAGTAAATGCGGCTTTTGTGGGCCTAAGACCCTTAACCGGAGGATCGGTCTATATGGCAGCTATATCCAAATCTGAACCGATCTGGACCAATTTAACGGAGGAGGTCGAAGGGTCTAAGACAACTCACTGTTCTAAATTTTAGCAAAATCGGATAATAAATGTGGCTTTTATGGGCCTTAGACCCTAAATCGGAGGATCGGTCTATATGGCAGCTATATCCAAATCTGAACCGATCTGAGCCAAATTAACGAAGGATGTCGAAGGGCCTAACACAACTCACTGCCCCAAATTTCAACAAAATCGGATAATAAATGTGGCTTTTATGGGCCTAAGACCCTAAATCGGCGGATCGGTCTATATGGGGGCTATATGAAGATATAGTCCGATATAGCCCATCTTCGAACTTAACCTGCTTTTGGACAAAAAAAGAATCTGTGCAAAATTTCAGCTCAATATCTCTATTTTTAAAGACTATAGCGTGATTTCAACAGACAGACGGACAGACGGACGGACATGTCTAGATCGTCTTAGATTTTTACGCTGATCAAGAATATATATACTTTATAGGGTCGGAAATGGATATTTCGATGTGTTGCAAACGGAATGACAAAATGAATATACCCCCATCCTTCGATGGTGGGTATAAAAAGCGTAATAAAAAACAAGTAAAAAGGCTTTAAGTTCGGCCGGGCCGAACCTTGGATCACCACCACCTCCGATATATATGTAAACCAAATTTCGTTATAATCCGATGAAGAATGCAAAATGTATGCCTCCATGGCATAGCCTCGAAATATGGTCCGATTTGGACCAACGGATTGAGTGGTCTAATTAGTACAAGTCATTGTTAAATTTTGCAGAACAAAATATTGCTCTTCATTCAAATCGGTCTACATCCAAATATAGACCGATTAGAATGACATACGAAATGGATGTCGAAAAGCCTAACATATGTCACTGTGTCAATTTCAGCAAAATCGTATTATAAATGTGACATTAAATCGAGAGATCGGTCTGTATGGCAGCTATCTCCATATCTGAACCGATCTGGGACAATTTAAAGAGGGATATTGAAGGACCGAACACAACTAAGTGTCCCAAATGTCGGCGAAATCGGCCCCAAAACCTAAAACCGAGAGATCGGTCCAAATGGAAGCTATATCCAAATCTGGACCGATCTGAGCCAAATTGTCACTGTCCCAAATTTAGGCGAAATCGGACAATAAATGCACATTTTATGTGCCCAAAACAATATATTGAGAGATCAGTCTATATAGCTGCTATATACATATCAGGACCGATCTGGACCACATTGAAGAAGGGCGTCGAAGGAACTACCACAACTCACTAACTCAAATTTCGGCGAAATCGGACAATAAATTAACCTTTTATCAGCCCAAGACCTTAAATCGGAAGATCGGTCTATATGGCAGCTATATCTAAGTCTGGACCGATTTGTGCCATATTACAGAAAGATATCGGAGGGTCTTACTTAACTCCTTGTCCCAAATTTTGGCAGAATCGGGCAATAAATGCGCTTTTTATAGGCTCAAAACCTTAAATCGAGAGATCGGTCTGCCCCAAAATGATCTGGGATGTCGACTGGCCTAACACAACTCATTGTCCCAAATTTCAGAAAAATCGGGTAATAAAGGTGGCTTTTATGGGCCTAAGACCCCAAATTGGAAGATCGGTCTATATGGCAGCTATATCCAAATTTAAACCGATCTGAGCCGTATTGGCGGAAGATGTCGAAAGGCCTAAGACAACTCACTGTCTTAAATTTCAGCAAAATCGGATAATAAGTGTGGCTTTTATGGGCCTAAGACCCTAAATTGGAGGATCGGTCTATATAGCGGCTATATCCAAGTCTGAACCAATCTGAGCCATATTAACGGAGGATGTCGAAGGGCCTAAAGCAACGCACTGTCTTAAATTTCAACAAAATCGGATAATAAATGTAGCTTTTATGGGCCTATGACCCTAAATCGGAGGATCGGTCTATATGACAGCTATATCCAAATCTGGACCGATCTGGGCCAAATTTGCGGAGCATGTCAAAGGGCCTAGCACAACTCATTGTCCCAAATTTCAAAAAAATCGGGTAATAAATGTGGATTTTATGGGCCCAAGACCCTAATTCGGCCGATCGGTTTATATGGGGGCCATGTCAAGATATAGTCCGATATAGCCTATCTTCGAACTTAACCTGCTTATTGACAAAACAAGAATATGTGGAAAGTTTTAACTCAATATTTCAAATTTTGAAGACTGTAGCGTGATTCAACAGATAGACGGAGAGACGGACCGACGGACATGGCTAGATCGTCTTAGATTTTTAAGACGATCAAGAATATGTAGATACTTTAAAGGGTCGGAAATTGACTTATCGATGTGTTGCAAACGGAATGACAAAATGAATATAACCTTATCCTTCGGTGATGCAAATGCAAATTGCAAATTTTGCCCATGAACATTCCACTAAGGAACAGGGGCAAACTTCTCACATATCAATGAGTGCAGTCCGATTTAAGTTTTAAGCTCAATGATAAAGGACCTCCTTTTTATGGCCGAGTCCGAACGGCATGCCGCAGTGCGACACCTCTTTGGAGAGAAGTTTTATATGGCATAGTACCTCACAAATGTTGCCAGCATCAGGAGGGGAAAACCACCGCTGAAAATTTTTTCTGATGGTCTCGCCAGGATTCGAACCCAGGCGTTCAGCGTCATAGGCGGACATGCTAACCTCTGCGCTACGGTGGCCTCCATCCTTCGGTGATGGGTATAAAAAATTTAGGAAAGTATTGTTTGGGACAGATAAGCCTATCAAGACAACTTTAATAATGAAATTGTGGGTATATACTGCAGTTGTCAGACTTAAAATTGTGATCTGGTGGACGGAGCTTCAAAAGTCCATCTACTTTTCATTACTCAACCGGATCCAAAGGATGCCTTTTTTGTGCATCGCAGCCGCACTGAAGACGACACCATCTGATGCGCTGAAATTAACATTACATATAATACCTCCGGACATTGTGGCTAAACAAATTGCTGAGACCACTGCCGTGAAGCTAGGGAAGTCTTCATTTTGGTTATGTGGCGGCTACGGATACTGTGTTATTCCTGATACAAGAGCCGCCTTTTGATAAAAAAAAGTACTGTACCGTGTGAAACCTCTTTGTGGAGAAGTTTTTGCTTCGCTGACATACCGGATGGTACTGTACCTCACAAATGTCGCCATCATTTGAAGAGGATAACCACCGCTGAAAATTTTCTTCAGGATTCGAACCCAGGCGGACATGCTAACCTCTGCGCTGTGGTGGCCTCCGAATGTGTTATTACCCATCTGTTGGACTTGCCAAATTTTGTCAAAAATGGGTTCAGATTCGGATATGGTTCCCCTATAAAGATACCAACCGAAGGACAGAAGTTGTTGTTCAAAACCTAAGAATTCGTAGTAGACTCCGAGGTTGACAACCGCTTTGTCGAATTAAAAAATGGCCATCAAAATCAGCATGCGAACACTAAGGGTGGGTTGGATGACTGTTATGTGGTTGACTACATCCAAGGGTATTTGGGTCTGGGCGACTTAATTTTGGCGCAAATCTGGAACGCATGAATAGCAAAGGGTTCGATTAAGAAGAGTGGGAAGAGTACCAGAGTGGGAGGTCTTATCCCCTTTTTTTGGCTTCTGGTTATTGATGGGATTCTGAGGTCTTTCGAGAAGAAGATGTAACGTCGCCGCCAATTCGGATGATCATTGTAGACTTAGTGGGTGGCCATTTCCTCTCTACCATTGGCGATCTCGTTCAGGGGCGTTAATGAAGCTGTTTGGATAGATCAAAGAGTATAGTATAAATCCCAGAAAAGCTAAGCTGGTACTTTTCACCAAAAGGGGAATACTGGGTGTTTTGCGGGGTCCTGTCTTAAATAAGGTAGCAATCTCTGCGGAAACCAAGTACTGGGGCGTTGTTCATGGCTAAAAACTAAGATGGAGTAGAAACGTAGAAAAAGGATCAAAAGGGAACTGAATGTGTTTCCAGTCGCAAATCAATGTGACCGGAAACGGAGATGTTTAAGGCGGGGAAATTTAACGCGGTTGCTCGGCCGATTGTCTCCAATGGATGTCTGATTTGGTAATTGTGTCTACTGCAGAAGATCCAAGAAGTCCAGAATACCGGGGCAGTGTTGATTTCTGAGTCCAGGAGAAGTGCCCCGAGAAAGGTGCTGAGTACCATTCCCCATCTTAGAGCTTTGGTCATGTATGTTGTGTGTGTGGAAACGAAGATCACCATGAGATATACATCAGACCGAAAATGGAATATAACCCGCATCCTTGGAGCTGCTTGACCGTGCCCAAAGCCGGGCGTCGGTGTTGATTGGAGATGGTAGG
>NC_081554.1:164656636-164725618 GCF_963082655.1 Stomoxys calcitrans | reverse complement strand
AAGACGATCAAGAATATGTAGATACTTTAAAGGATCGGAAATTGACTTATCGATGTGTTGCAAACGGGATGACAAAATGAATATAACCTTATCCTTCGGTGATGCAAATGCAAATTGCAAATTTTGCCCATGAACATTCCACTAAGGAACAGGGGCAAACTTCTCACATATCAATGAGTGCAGTCCGATTTAAGTTTTAAGCTCAATGATAAAGGACCTCCTTTTTATGGCCGAGTCCGAACGGCATGCCGCAGTGCGACACCTCTTTGGAGAGAAGTTTTATATGGCATAGTACCTCACAAATGTTGCCAGCATCAGGAGGGGAAAACCACCGCTGAAAATTTTTTCTGATGGTCTCGCCAGGATTCGAACCCAGGCGTTCAGTGTCATAGGCGGACATGCTAACCTCTGCTCTACGGTGGCCTCCATCCTTCGGTGATGGGTATAAAAAATTTAGGAAAGTATTGTTTGGGACAGATAAGCCTATCAAGACAACTTTAATAATGAAATTGTGGGTATATACTGCAGTTGTCAGACTTAAAATTGTGATCTGGTGGACGGAGCTTCAAAAGTCCATCTACTTTTCATTACTCAACCGGATCCAAAGGATGCCTTCTTTGTGCATCGCAGCCGCACTGAAGACGACACCATCTGAAGCACTGAATTTTACATTACATCGAATACCTCTGGACACCGTGGCTAGACAAATTGCTGAGACCACTGCCGTGAAGCTAGGGAAGTCTTCATTTTGGTTATGTGGCGGCTACGGATACTGTGTTATTCCTGATACAAGAGCCGCCTTTTGATAAAAAAAAGTACTGTACCGTGTGAAACCTCTTTGTGGAGAAGTTTTTGCTTCGCTGACATACCGGATGGTACTGTACCTCACAAATGTCGCCATCATTTGAAGAGGATAACCACCGCTGAAAATTTTCTTCAGGATTCGAACCCAGGCGGACATGCTAACCTCTGCGCTGTGGTGGCCTCCGAATGTGTTATTACCCATCTGTTGGACTTGCCAAATTTTGTCAAAAATGGGTTCAGATTCGGATATGGTTCCCCTATAAAGATACCAACCGAATGACAGATTTTGTTGTTCAAAACCTAAGAATTCGTCGTAGACTCCGAGGTTGATAACCGCTTTGTCGATTAAAAAAATGACCGTCCAAATCAGCATGCGAACACTATGGGTAGGTTGGATGACTGTTATGTGGTTGGCTATATCCAAGGATATTTGGGTCTGGGCGACTTCATGTTGGAGCTATTCTGGAACGAATAACTGGCAGAGAGTTCGATTAAGAAGATTTTTACCAGAGTGGGAGGTCTTATTCCCTTTTTGTGGCTTCTGGTTATTGATGGGATTCTGAGGTCTTTCGAGAAGAAGATGTAACGTCGCTGCCTATTCGGATGATGTCATCATTGTAGACTTAGTGGGAGGCCATTTCCTCTCTACCATTGGCGATCTCGTTCAGAGGCGTTAATGAAGCTGTCTGGATGGATCAAAAAGCTTGATATAAACCCCAGAAAAGCTAAGCTGGTACCTTTCACCAAAAGGGGAAAACTGGGTGTTTTGAGGGGTCCTGTCTTAAATGAAGTAGCAATCTCTCCGGAAACCATGTACTGGGGCGTTGTTCGTGGCTAAAAACTACGATGGAGTAGAAACGTAGAAAAAAGGGTCAAAAGGAAACTGAATGTGCTCAACTCCAGTCGCAAGTCGATATGACCGGGAACGGAGATGTTCACGGCGGGGAAGTTTAACGCGGTTGCTCGGCCGATTGTCTCCAATGGATGTCTGATTTGGTAATTGTGTCTACTGCAGAAGATCCAAGAAGTCCAGAATACCGGGGCAGTGTTGATTTCTGAGTCCAGGAGAAGTGCCCCGAGAAAGGCTCTGAGTACCATTCCCCATCTTAGAGCTTTGGTCATGTATGTTGTGTGTGGGGAAAAGAAGATCACCATGAGATATACATCAGGCCGAAGATGGAATATAAGCCGCATCCTTGAAGCTGCTTGACCGTGCCCAGAGCCTGGCGTTGGTGTTGATTGGAGATGGTAGGGTATACGCCTCTATTGTTTCCCTTGAACATCGTCGAAATGTGGGTTGTGTGGCGCTTTTCTATCGATTCTTCCACGGTGTGTGTTCTTCGGAAATCAATCTGATTCCTGAATTGAAGTTGTTTTTCAGAAATACAAGATTTTCTAGAAGCGGTTTGTAATCGATTGGCCAGTTGAACGGACTATGGAGAGCCAGGAGAGTCTTTCCTCGTTAATGGCTTTGATGTGGTTTTCCAAAGAAAGGGATCTCTAGGCTGGGGGTACCCCGCTTTTTCCACTATACACACTGGTGATTCCAAATTTGGGCGGGGCCACTGGAACAGGGCATTTTTTATTGAATTCCTTCGAATCAGGGATCTTATAGGCTTCTGGACGGGTGCAGCTTATTTCAGGTGGAGGCCCGAGGCGCTGGAGACGATGTCGTGAGGAGTTGGATCGGTCACATTGTCACGATATTCGAGGACATTCTGGCGTCAGGCCATGGAGGACGAGACTGGTTGTGAGACGCAGAATTTCTTCAAACCATGGAAAAAACTTTGAGCCTCTGCGGGAAATCTGTGGGAAATAAAAAGCTGGCTTGAAATGAAGCGGCTGACGATCTGCCAGGAATGTATGGCTGATTGATACAGATTATGCCATGGAATCAGTGTATAAGCTTCTTGATAAGGTGGGAGCCTTCTACGATGATCGCGCGAATGAGGCGTGGATTGGTGGTACGAGTTGCAGGGTGGCAAAAGCCCTGTGACAGTATTTTGGCCCATTTACAATACCAACTGGCCTAAGCCAATAGAAAGCATTTCTGAAGAATTTCAAACACCTAGCTTTATTCCTTTCAAAGTTAACGTGCTTTCGACAGGTGGACAGTCGAACGAACATGGCTAAATCGCTTATAATGTCAAGACGATCAAGAAAATATATAATTTTATAACAAAAGGATTGACGTTACTAGAGGGTAAAAAAATGCGTAAGAAATGACGTTACACCCTATTACACATAGGTGAATTATATTTTATCCCATGTATTAATGAGCGACCTACTACGATGGTGGTGATGATGATTTGCCTATTCAAAGCGATTGCTTTCGATGCGAATGTGCCAATGCATTGGCCATCTAACATTCATTGGCATAACGTCCATGGTCGAAGCGAGAGAGAGATTATCATTAATAACACACTTTGCAAACAGATTAAAAGCGATAACAGATGTGCCATAATTTAACTAAAGGTTTAATATGTAAATTAGTTTTATGGTCTAATCAAAATAGGATTTTTTTCTCTTCGTTGGTTGCCAGCAATATTTATCCATTGCCCACAAAATACATACAACAAATAACGCCCACACATTGACATGACACCCAAACACATACATACATACACAAAGTCATACCAACTGGAGCTCCACCAAATATTGGGCTAATATTTGAACACCTAACTAAAATGACTGTTTAAGTTCGGTTATTTTGGTGTAGAAAAAAATTATTTGGTATTAATAAAATTTTATCATAATTAGAATAATAAATATATGCCATAGCAAAGGATTTTCATATTAAATATTTTCATGGCTTTACCTGGGAAAATATTTTGAGGTGGAGGATTTATAATTTTTCATAACGAAGTAAGCTCTAAGTCCTTGAATGATATGCACAGTTGCTTTTTATCCTTTGGTTTTGATAATACAAAATTAAAATGTTTATTGAAATGCCAACATCTTTACTAGGTCCTTGTTATTGGATCACCCGCACACAAGGACTCAATTATATAAGTCAAGTAAGTATAATGAAGGTCATTATATTTGCGAAGTATTTTAAGGTCACCTCAATATCTTTACAATTTCTATATACAGCCTTTTCCTAACTTTTCAAATAGACGAAATAAGTTAATGCAACATGCTTTTTCCCAGTGTTTAGCTCTGGCTAAGCTAACTTTAATAAACCCTGCTGAATCTTTATATAATAGTTTGATGTGTAGAGTGTAGACTAGTGAGGCATTTCCCTTTAAGAGCAAATGCAAATTTACCCATGAACATTCCATAAAGGAATTAAGGCAAACTTCACGCAGATCAATGAGTGCTGTCCGATTCAAGTTTTCAGCTGAATAAGCCCAGCACCCCAACCCCAATGCGGTTGGGGTGCTGGGCCAGTAACTCGCCCCCGGAATACTATGAGAATAACTATGAGAGACAAAGGAATAGTAAAAACAGACCCCACTAACGTTAACGACCAACACAAACGAAAAAGGGACCATGATTTGCGGATCTGCACCTGGAATGTCCGCAATCTCTATAGAGAAGTTGCAGTATACACACTGGCGCATGTATTAGTGAAGTACAAGGCAGATATAACCGCCTTACAGGAAGGACTGGGAATTGCGTCACTACAACACCAAACGGTGACGAACTATACTATAGCTGCCATAACACGAGGACAAAAACTATATTTGGATATAGCTGCCCTTAGACCGATTACCCGATCTCCCGATATAGGGTATTGAGGCCATAAAAGATCCATTTATTACTCGATTTCGATGAAATTTGGCACAGTGTGTTCTGGTAGACCCCTATCCGTTCCTGTTAAATGTGGTAGAGTTCGGACCATATTTGGAAATAGCTGCCATATTGCATATAGCTGCCGATATTGTGTAATGAGACTATAAAAGAGCATTTTTCATCCTATTTCAATTTGTTTTTATACCCAAGATATTTGCAAAATTATAAATACCCAGCTTTTGGGTATAAATGGGTAAATACGGGTATTCACCAAATTTACCGGGTAAATACCTTGGGTATTCACTCATCTCTACACATGATACACGTTTCGATAGATGAAAGGCATTCATTCAGCGTGTTAGATGAACGGTCGATTACCTTGTTGCAGCAAAGGTTCGCATCTGTTTTGAAAAGTACGATCTGACACTGCACGGAAGTTGGACATTGATAAGCTGCAAACACATCAGATGGCAACGGCATACTCCACTCTACTGACCTAACTGCTTGATAAAAGCACTCCTTGTTCCGATGATTTAATGGAGCAGTGGCAAACCATTGCCCACTCTATGGAAAATGCCGCGAAATCGGTACTTGGGTACCGGAAGCCTCCCCCAAGAAAGCCATGATACGACTAAGAGTGTCGAGATGTTACTGAAGCAAAGATTGCTGCATATAGAGCAACCTGGCAACGCGCCAGATAAACGAAAGGTATTGGGAGAAAAGGAAAGACTAGGAACGTCTATTCCACAGAAAGAACAAGTAAAAGCATGCTAAGTTCGGCCGGGCCGAATCTTATGTACCCTCCACCATGGATCAAATTGATCGAGTTCTTTTCCTGGTGTCTCTATTGTGCTGTTTCAGGCTACAGACCGATGCTGTTTCAGGCTATAGACTGATTCAGGTCACACTAATACAAAGTATTTGCACAAAATTTCAAGAGGCTAGCTTTACTCCTACGAAAGTTAGCGTGCTTTCGACGGACAGACGGATGGACGGACGGACATGGCAAGATCGACGCATATTATGAGGAGTTATAAATAGAATGACGAAATTAGTATACCCCCATCCTGTGGTAGAGGGTATAAAAATTAATGTATTTAAGCAAGTTTTTTCAATAAAGACTAATCAATAAAATTACTTTTTTTGAGCAAAAATCCATATTTTTTACCATTTTGACTTCCAAACTGTATAACTTTTAACTAAATTATCAGATGTGGTCACCAATACTAATTTCGCAGCCCAAAACTGAATTACGGAATAGCGTAGGTAAGCAACATTGAGGGCCTAGAGTAGACCTACACATCAACCAATCCCTTTAAATTTGGATCATCTTCTGGTTGAGCGCCTCTGACGCTGAGCGTTCCAATACTGGCGAGAACAGAAAAAATTTTCAGCGGTGTTTATCTCTTCTAATGTTGAAGACAGTTGTGAGGTACTGTACCATTTGGTATGGCAACAATACAACAAATTTTGCCAATGAATATTCCATTAAGGGACAGATGCAATCTTCTCACATATCAAAGAGGGCAATCCGATTCAAGTTTTAAGCTCAATGACAAGGGACCTCCTTTTTATAGCAGAGTCCGAATGGCATGCGCACGCAAACCTTGTTGGAGAGAAGTTTTACATGGCATAGTACCTCACAAATGTTGCCAGCATTAGGAGTGGAAAACCACAGCTGAAATTTTTTTCCGATGGTCTCGCCAGGATTCGAACCCAGGCGTTCGGCGTCATAGGCGGACATGCTAACCACTGCGCTACGGTGGCCTCAGTATCATTGCCTTCCGTATTTATTTAAGAGCCACCGCCACCTGACTCCCCACTGAAACTCTCCTCTCGAAAATCGCTGACTGACTGCTGCCATATTTTGTTTGCACCAACCGCATTCAGTGGATACGGCCGGTAGCTTTCAGCTAAGCTTCCCGTGATAACGATAGACAGCACACAAGTCGGAGCTCAAAGTTCCAGGCTGTGTGGTGCTCACAGTTATCCCGTGTCGGCCATCTATGCTCTCTACAATAAATTTGAAAAATTCAAGCTCTAAATGCAATAATCTCAACAAACAATTCAGAATGGTATTCTTTGACCAGAATTTTACTAATGCATGGTTCGGTTTCCGTTTTTTCAAAGGATTAAAACGAAATTGTCAAAATCATTAAACCCTCTTGAAATCGCTTCGCATACCATTCGTACAATGAACATCAAATTTCAACTAAATCTGCATCAATACTTGGGTGCGTATGAGTTACGTTGTACCCATTCCACATAACACATACGCTTAGGTTTACGGCACCTATAGGCTCAAAAAAGAGTGTAAGATAAGAGAAATGAAGAAACGAAACAAAAACTATGGTGGTGGGTATAATTAATGAACTTTGCGTACATATACATAATTTTGGAAAAAGCAAGGATTCTTTAAAATATTAGTTTTTTCTGGCCCTTTAAATTTGAATGTCTTAATTGCTTTGGGATTTAAATCGATTTTTTTTTCTTTTCCCCATTTTTGAACTTTTCTTTTTTTACTTTATCAAATATTTTCATTATAACAAATTTTTCTTCCCATACCTAGTTTCTCAAAAAAAAGCAATCATCATAAGTACTGAATTTTATATACCATGCAGATGCGGCTGACAATAAAATGCGTGTGGAAATCATGTAAAATAGTTGCAATACTAACACTAACGAAATGTTACATCCAAAACATCTAAGCTAAACAATGTCATGAAATTTTAATAATTTAGCCTTTTTTTGTTGTTTGCCACACTCAAATCATCCGTAGAAAAGTCAAAAATCAAAAGGTGGAGGTTAATGTGTTTCTTTTGGCAAGCAGTGCCCCAAAACCTGAAAAAAACCACCAACAGAAACAGTTGTGCCTGTAAACCTATTTTACATTTCGTTTAATATGAAATGACACACGGGTTTCCTGGGGCTTTGGGTGCGTAAAATTCCACCTTGTAACACTGATGACCGACTCAGTTTATCTGTTTAGATTTTCAGAGCTGAGTTGGGGTTGTGGGGTGGGGGGGGGAGAACAAAGATAGCTTCTGTGTTGTTATTGAAGTTTTAAAATTTAAAATTATCACATTCAGATGTTGCCTCGAACAAAAGTAATCATACAACAGTGTCTTCATCCAATTTGGCATTTATGCCTTGGGCTTTGTAGGTTAATTTGTTTTATTATTGCCCCCTCAACCAACAACACAATTTTTTGGCCACAGATGTTTTGCAGTTTACCTGTCTTTCTGCTTCGACGATGAGCTTAGATCTGATTGACTTGGTGGCATAGGCGAAAGATGTAAATATTGCATTGGAATTCAATTATTTATGTTATGGGCATTTGGGGCAGGGAGTAAGTAACACCAAACGATAGCTGAACCATTCCAAATACAATAATTTTTGATTTTTTCTTGAATATTTAAGAAGATTTTCTTAATTTGTAGGCAGTCGGAAATTTAGAAAAGGTGAGAATTGAATATTTCGTATAAAAACTTTGCTGGTAAAAAATTAATACCAATTTGACTCTACAAATGCAAATTTGTTCATCAACTTTCCATTAAAGAACTGCGATACTTCATTCATGTCCATGAGTGCTGTCCGATACAAATTGAAAAGGGGCCACCGTAGCGCAGAGGTCAGCATGTCCGCCTATGACGCTGAACGCCTGGGTTCGAATCCTGGCGAGACCATCATAAAACAAAAAAAAAAGCGTGCTAAGCTCGGCTGAG
Source organism: Stomoxys calcitrans (assembly GCF_963082655.1). Classification (NCBI taxonomy): domain Eukaryota; kingdom Metazoa; phylum Arthropoda; class Insecta; order Diptera; family Muscidae; genus Stomoxys; species Stomoxys calcitrans. The sequence continues at coordinate 164,717,354 of NC_081554.1, read as the reverse complement.
CCAAACATTATATACCCTCCACCATGGATCGCATTTGTCCAAATCTTTGCCCGGCATCTCTTCTTAGGCAAAAAAGATTTGTTCTGCTATTAGAGCGATATTGAGATATGGTCCGGTTCGATCAAATAGAGAGATCGATTTATATGGGAACTGTATCTGGCTATGAATATGAATATATGGCTGAAGGTCATGAGAGGATCTGTGGTACAAAATTTCAGGTAAATCAGATAATATTTGCGACCTCTAGAGGCTCAAGAAGCCAAGATCCAAGATCGGTTTATATGGCAGCTATATCAGATTATGAACTGATTTGAACCGTACTTGGCACAGTTGTTGGATATCATAGCAAAATACTTCGTGCAAAATTTCATTCAAATCGGATAAGAATTTCGCCCTCTAGAGGCTCAAGAAGTCAAGTCCCCAGATCGGTTTATATGACAGCTATATCAGGTTATGGACCGATTTGAACCAAACTTGGCACAGTTGTTAGATATCACAACAAAATACTTCGTGCATAATGTCATTCCAATCGCATAAGAATTGCGCTCTCTAGAGGCTCAAGAAGACCCAAGATCGGTGTGGTTATCGCCTCCTAATGGTGGCGACATTTGTGAAGTACTATGCCATGTAAAAACTTCTCCTCAAAAGAGTTGTCGCACTGCGGCACGCCATTCGGAATTGGCTTGTCCCTTATCATTGAGCTTAAACTTGAATCGGATTGCTCTCATTGATATGTGAGAAGTTAGACCCTGTTCCTTAATGGCATGTTCATGGGCAAATTTGCATTTTTGCATTGATAAGGGATCTATTTATACCCTACACCACCACTGTGGTACAGGGCATTATGACTTATTGCATTTGTTTGCAACGAAAAGAAGAAAAAGAGCTACCACCTTCGTTATGTATTTCGATCGGCTTAGAATCACTTCCTGATTCGTTTTAGATATGTCCGCCTGTCTGTCTGTCCATGTATTCTTTTAATCAAAGTACAGGTCGCATTTGTTGTCCGATTTTCATAAAATTTAGCACAAGACACTTTTTAGATCCAAGGGCGTGCGCTATTGATTTTGGAAAAAAATCGGTTAAGATTTAGATATATTGTAGCTCCCATATATATCTTTCATCCGATATGCTCTTTTGGAGCCATAGAAGCCACAATTTTGGTCTGATCTTTACTAAATTTGGCATTAAGTGCTATTTCTGACGTCCCAATATGTGTGAGACATTTTATCAAAATCGGTTCAGATATACATATGGCTCCCATATATATCTTTCATCCGATATAGCCCTTTAAATGCTTTGGCATCCACAATTTTGGTCCTATCCTTAAAAAATTTAGCATGAGATGTTTCGTGTGGCGTTTTAATACGTGTGCAAAGTTTTTTTTAGATCGGCTGAGATTTACGTATAGCTCCCATACATAGCTTTCATCCGATTTGACCTATTAAGGTCGTAAAAGCCACATCTTTAGTCCGATCTTTACCAAAGTTGACGTGAAGTGCTTTTTGTGGCGTCCCAATATGTCAGTAATATTTCAAAAGAATCGGATCAGATTTAGATATAGCTCCAGTATATGTCTTTCTTCCTATGTGGTCTTTTAAGGCTGTAATAGCCACAACTGTGGTCGGATCCATAGAAAATTTAGCAACGAATGTTTTATTTGTCATCCCAATACGTATGTAAAAAGAATATGTTCCGATTTGGACCAAATAATAACAAGTACAGAAGCTATATCTAAAAATAAACCGATCTGAACCATATACGAGACCGATGTCGAAAAGCCTAACATAAGTCACTGCGTCAAATTTCAGTGACATCGGATTACAAATGCGCCTTTTATGGGGCCAAGACTTTTAATCGAGATATCAGTCTACATGGCAGCTATACCCAAATCTGAACCGATTTGGGCCAAGTTGCAAAAAAATATCGAAGAGCCTAACACAAAGCACTGTCCCAAATTTCGGCGAAATCGGACAATAAATGCGTCTGGACCGATCTGGGACAAATTGAAGAAGGACGTCGAAGAGCCTAAAGAAACTCATTATCTCAAATTTCAGCGACATTGGACAATAAATGCGTCTTTTATAGGCCCAAACCCTTAAATCGAGGGATAGATCTATGTGGCAGTTATAAACAAATGTGGACCGATCAGAAAAATATTTCAGAAAGATATCGCGGGGCCTTTTTAACTCACTGTCCCAAATTTCGGCAACATCGGACAATAAATGCGCCTTTTATAGGTCCAAACCCTTAAATCGGAGATAGGTCTATATGACAACTATATTTAAATCTGGACCGATCTGAACCAAATTAAAGAAAAACTTCAAAGGGCCTAACACAACTCACTGTTCCAAATTTTGGCAAAATCGGACAATAAATTCGCCTTTTATGGGTCCAAGACTTTAAGTCGTGAGATCGATCTATATGGCAGCTATATCCAAATCTTAACCGATCTGAACCAAATTGACGAAGGATGTCGAAGGGCCGAACACAACTCACTGTCCCAAATTTCAGCAAAATCGGATAATAAATGTGTCTGTCAAGGAATGTCAAGGGGCCTAACTTAGCTCACTACCCCAAATTTCGGCTACTTCGGACAATAAATGCGCATTTTATGGGCCCAAAACCTTTAATCGAGAGATCGGTCTATATGGCAGCTATATCGAAATCTGGACCGATCTGAGCCAAATTGTCGATGGATGTAGCACAACTCAATATCCCAAATTTTAGCAAACTCGGATAATAAATGTAGCTTTTATGGGCCTAAGACCCTAAATTGGCGGATCGGTCTATATGGGGGCTATATCAAGATATAGTCCGATATAGTCCATCTTCGAACTTAATCTGCTTATGGACAAAAAAAGAATCTGTGCAAAGTTTCAGCTCAATATCTCTATTTTTAAAGACTGTAGCGTGATTTCAACAGACAGACGGACGGACATGGCTAGATCGTCTTAGATTTTTACGCTGATGAAGAAAATATGCATACATCGAAATATCCATTTTCGACCCTATATACCCCATCCTTCTGTGGTGGATAGAAAAATCAGTATAAATTGAAGCTGTATCAGTTTATAGACCCTTTCGATCCATTCCCACTACATCATGAAAACAGAAACTTTCTATCGTTGTACACTTCGATGGTTGCATTACTCCCCTTCATTTACATCACCCACTAAATGTTCTCCTCCATAAATTTTATGAATGAATTTTGCCGAAAATTCGATTTTGTTAAGCCAATCACAACAATGCAATGCATTTGCATGTCTTTCAAAAATCCATTGACTATTTTTCCTTCCTTGCTTCACATGACTCATACAAATGCAGTTTCCTGTGGTAACCCCATGTATTCCACTCAGTAATGTCAGTAATAAGCTTCCTTTGAATCCATTAGGAGTTCTATGGGTACTGCTCATAATTATCTGCAAATTTTGTTTTTGGTTTTACTACTTCAATATCAAAACATTTTTCCGAAAATTTCCATGTACAACACATGCGATTGGTGGTTGGTTGCATTTGATTATTATTATTGCCTAAATGGGAGCAATAACGTTATCAAAATTATAAAAGAAACGCGTTCTTCTAATTACATTTTGGAATTACCATACGCAGCAGTTTGCAATAAATGTACTGGCGATATAAATTACTATCAAATGGCTTCATTTTGGCATTTGTATGCACTTTGAATAGCTGTTGCATTGGGTACATTAAGGACAAGGATTTCTATTACAAAATGGCAAAAAGAAGAGCAAATTTTATATTCTAAACTTTCATAAATTGAATATGCAGCAGTTAGAGTTTTACTTTAAAGTGTATAATACTGCTAACACGAAACAAATAAAAACGTGGAAAGATCGAACCGGCCCGAATCTTGGTTGACTAGCACCATGGATTCTGCTAGAACACTGAACACCACGTGCAAAATCTCAGCCCAATGGGATAAAAATTGCTACTCGAGGGGCTCAAGATGTTGAAGTAGGGGGTTCGGTTCATGTGGAGGACATATCGGACCAAACTTGTAGTCAGGGACGTAGGTGACGGGGAAGGTGGCTAGGGCCTAAACCTACATGCCGAAATTTCAGACCTTTAGCTCTATCTCTAAGAAAGCACCCAATGGTACCAATTTTATTTCATTTAGTCATCCATCATATATTTCTTAGTTGTCCCAACATGCCGAACTTCAGACCTCTAATTCCATCTCAACAGAAAGTACAAAATGTACCAATTTTTGTACCAAAATGTACGAATTGTGAATAAATCATTTAGTCAACCATCATATTACTTAGTTGTTCCATGAATGACAAATTGCGGACCTCGAGCTCCATCTACAAAGAAAGTAACAATTTTGGTACCAAAATGTTCGAATTGTGAAAAAACCATTTAGTCGCCCATGATATATTTCTAAGTTTTACCTAAATGCCAAATTTCAGATCTCTAGCTCCATCGACACAGAAAGTATCAGATGGTACCAATATTGGTACCAAAATGTACGAATTGTAAAAAGTCACCCATCATATTTTTCCTAGTTGTATCTGCTTGCCAAATTTTAGACCTCTAGCCCCATCTGTATGGAAAGTACCAAATTGTACCTATTTTGGTACCAAAATGTAAAAATTTAAATTGGTTCACTTAGTCACTCATCATACATTTCCTAGTTGTACATGCATGCCAAATTTCTGGCCTCTAGCTCCATATGTAAAGAAAATACCATATGATACCAATTGCGGTACTAAAAGTACCTTTTCTCCCGTTACCAGTACTATTTTTCCATATTTTCTATTCACCCTCACCCTTTTGAACCAGATGTCTATTAAATCAAATTTCTAAATTCCACTTCTATCCATGCGCCTTGTACAAAGTTCACCCATTTCGTACCGTTTTGGTAATTTTTTTAGTACCTAAATGTACTACTTTCCAAAAAGTCTTATAGCCACACAAATATGATTGCCAAAGTGTACCTAATTTCCAAAATTCAGAACTCTAGTTCAATTTACAAAAAAAGTACCAAATAATGCCAATTGCGGTACTACATATACTATTTCTTTCGAGACCGGTACAATTTTCCAAAAAATTTTTGCCAAACCTAATTTTTTCGAGACGCCATTTAATTTACATCTAAGAACAAAGTTTTAGCCCTTTTCGTTCGCGCTGGACAAATGTGTACCCTTTCGTACTTTTTGGTACGAAATTGAAACTAGTTTGTACTTGCTATGTAAATTGAATTAGACCTCTGAATTTTGGAATTAAGGTAAACTATGGCAACCTTAATTGGGTGACTTTGAATGTTTCTGGAATGTTATATATTTAGGTACTAAAAAAAGTACCAAAAATGTACTAAATGTATGAACTTTGTACATGGCAAATGGATGGAGGTAGAATTTTGAAATTAGAAGACATCCGGTGCAAAAGGATGAGTATGAAAAGAAAAATAGTACGGGAGAAAACGTACGATTAGTACCGCAGTTGGGACCATTTGATACTTTCATTACAGATGGAGCTGGAGGTCTGAAATTTGCCATGTAGGTAGTACTAGGAAATATATGATGTGTGACTAAATAATTTATTCAAAATTCATGAATTTTTGCACCAAAATTTGTATACCCTACACCACTGCTGTTGTACAGGGTATTATAACTTAATGCATTTGTTTGTAACACCCGGAAAGAAGTGATAAGTACACCGATCAATTCAGAATCACTTTCTGATTTGATTTAGCTATGTCTGTCTGTCCGTCTGTCTGTCCATGTTAATTTCTGTGCAAAGAAGAGGTCACAGTTTTTATCCGATCATCTTCAAATTTGATAAGGCATGTTTTTCGGCCTAGAGACGAAGCTCAATGAAATTGGACACAAGTAAAAAGGCTCTAAGTTCGGCCGGGCCGAACTTTGGATAAATGAAAACCGGGTATATATGTAAACCAACTGTCGTCAAAAATCGGTGAAATATGCATACCTTTTGCCTCACAGCAGCTATATCGAAATATGTTCCGACTTGGACCAAATACTAATAAGTACAAGTCATTGTTCAATTGTGTAAAACAAAATATTGATATTTTTGGTAGCTATATCTAAAAATAAACAGATCTGAACCATATACCAAAGTGATATCGCAAAGTCGAAATCGGATTATAAATGCGCCTTTTGGGGGGCCAAGACTTTAAATCGAGATATCGGTCTACATGCAGCTTTATCCAAATCTCGATCAATTTGGGCCAAGTTGCAGAAAAATGTCGAAGAGCCTAATACAACTCACTGTTCCAATTTTCGGAAACATCGGACAATAAATGCGCCTTTTATAGGCCCAAAACATTAAATTAAGAGATCGGTCTATATGGCAGCTATATCCAAATCTTTACCGATCTATGCCATATTGTTGAAGAATGTCAAGGGGCCTAACTTTACTCACTGTCCCAAATTTCGACGACATCAGACAATAAATGTGGCTTTTATGGGCCTAAGACCCTAAATCGGAGGATCGGTCTATATGGCAGCTATATCCAAATGTGGACCGATCAGTGCCATATTGCAGAGGTATGTCAAGGGGCTTAACTTAACTCACTGTCCTAAATTTCGGCGATATCGGGCAATAAATGCGACTTTTATGGCCCAAAACCTTAAATTGAGGGATCGGTCGATATGACAGCTATATCTAAATCTGAGCCGATATGAGCCAAATTGACAAAGGATGTCGAAGGGCCTAAGACAACTCACTGTCCCAAATTTCAGCGAAATCGGATAATAAATGTGGCTTTTATGGGCCTAAGACCCTATATCGGCGGATCGATCTATATGGCAGCTATATCCAAATCTTAGCCGATATGAGCCAAATTGACAAAGGATGTCGAAGGGCCTAAGACAACTCACTGTTCCAAATTTCGGCAAAATCGGATAATAAATGTGGCTTTAATGGGTCTAAGACCCTAAATCGGCTGATCGGTCTTTATGGGGGCTATATCAAGATATTGTCGTATATAGCCCATCTTCGAACTTAACCTGCTTATGCACAAAAAAAGAATCCGTGCAAAGTTTTAGCCCAATATCTCTATTTTAAAGACTATAGCGTGATTTCAACAGACAGACGGACGGACAAGTCTAGATCGCCTTCGATTTTTACGCTGATCAAGAATATATATATATACTTTATATGATCGGAAACGGATATTTCGATGTGTAGCAAACGGAATGACGAAATGAATATACCCCCATCCTTCGGTGATGGGTATAAAAAGGCCCAGCGGAGCGGGCCCGGGTCAGCTAGTTCTTTATAGGGTCAGAAACGGTTATTTCGAAGTGTTGCAAAGGGAATGACAAAATGAATATACCCCCATCCTTCGGTGTTGGGTATAAAAAGGTACTTTCATTACAGAGTGATTTTAAATTGTGATACGGCTACACCTTGACGGTGGGTGACCAGATTCTTTAGTAAAATCGTACATTTAGTTACTAAAACGTACAACTTGGTACTTTCTTTACGAATTGAGCTAAAGCGCTCAAAATTGGGATTCGTTTATACCTTGACAATATATATTGGAAGACTTGAGGAGGATTTTTCCGATGCATTGTTACTCTTGGTACTATTTAGTACTTTCTATACAGAAGGGAACAGGTCAGGTCGTTCCATATAGCAGCTATATCCATGTATGGTCCGATTTGACCCGTTCAAGAACTTAACCTGTAAATGAGAAAGAACGTAACCTTGTTAAATATATTCCCTTTCAGTCTTATGTGTATAAAAAGCCAACCACTAATTTGGTGTGAATCCCTTGCATGGCCACAAAGCAAGTGGGTGTAAGCAGACATATGGGATGATCTCTCTAAATGTGCGTGTGCTCTCAATAGGGCATCATCAATAAGACAACAACTACAACAAATAAGCAAAAGGTGGCAAATAACTTCTTATCACTCACAGCATATCAAATCGTAAAGAAAATTACCGAATAATAATCTCCCAAGAGATTGAGAGGAGTTATGCACGCAACCCTTTGCAAACGGTAGTAAAAAAGATGGCGCACACACACACACGCACCAGCAGCATAGCCAAGTCCAACCACACCCCACTCTCAATAGCATGGCGATTCATAGGGAAACACATAGTGAGGAAGAATGAAAAAACAAGTAAAAGCGTGCTAAGTTCGGCCGGGCCGAATCTTATATACCCTCCACCATAGATCGCATTTGTCGAGTTCTTTTCCCGGCATCTCTTCTTAGGCAAAAAAGGATATAAGAAAAGAGTTGCTCTGCTACCACAATTAAATTATATGTTGGAGACCTGTGTAAAATTACAGCCAATTCGTATAAGAATTGCGCCCATTGGGGCTCACGAAGTAAAATAGAGAGAACGATTTATATGGGATCTGTATCGGGCTATAGACCGATTCAGACCATAATAAACACGTTTGTTGATGTTCATGAGAGGATCCGTCGTACAAAATTTCAGGCATATCGGATAATAATTGCGACCTCTAGAGGCTTAAGAAGTCAAGATCCCAGATCGGTTTATATGGCAGCTATATCAGGTTATGAACCGATTTGAACCTTATTTGACACAGTTGTTGAAAGTAAAAACAAAATACGTCATGCAAAATTTCAGCCAAATCGGATAGGAATTGCGCCCTCTAGAAGCTCAAGAAGTCAAATCCCCAGAACTGTTTATATAACAGCTATATCAGGTTTTGGACCGATTTCAACCATACTTGGCACAGTTGTTAAATATCATAACGAAATACTTCGTGCAAAAATTCATTCAAATCGGATAAGAATTGTGCCCTCTAGAGGCTCAAGAAGTCAAGACCCAAGATCGGTTTATATGGCAGCTATATCAGGTTATGGACCGATTTGAACCATACTTGGCACAGTTATTGGATATAATAACAAAACACGTCGTGCAAAATTTCATTCTGATCGGATAAGAATTGCGCACGCTAGAGGCTCAAGAAGTCAAGACCCAAGATCGGTTTATATGGCAGCTATATCAGGTTATGGACCGATTTGAACCATACTTGACACAGTTGTTGGATATCATAACAAAACACGTCGTGCAAAATTTCATTCCAATCGGATAAGAATTGCGCACTCTAGAAGCTCAAGAAGTCAAGACCCAAGATCGGTTTATATGGCAGCTATATCAAAACATGGACCGATATGGCCCATTTACAATACCAACCGACCTACACTAACAAGAAGTATTTGTGCAAAATTTCAAGCGGCTAGCTTTACTCCTTCGGAAGTTAGCGTGCTTTCGACAGACAGACGGACGGACGGACGGACGGACGGACACGACGATCAAGAATATATATACTGTATGGGGTCTCAGACGAATATTTCGAGTAGTTACAAACAGAATGACGAAATTAGTATACCCCCCATCTTATGGTGGAGGGTATAAAAATCATAAATAAGCCAAAAGTTAATGAAAAGAAAATTCCCTTATCATGCCATATTTATGATTTTTCGTTTGCTTCGGCCTGCTTCTTAGCTCGTTAATGCCAACGAAAGCATATGACTTTTTCTTAAGGCTTTGCAGAGTATCTTATATGTGGTAGTATATATACATGTGTGTGTGTGCTTTAGTTTATCTTCCCCCTTTATCGATTGTGGGATTTCTTTTTTTTCGTGTGTTTGTTGGTGTTATTGCAATTGACCCTCTTCAAAGTGAGCATAAAAATCTTGCATTTACCATGCACAGCATCTTGTGGGTGGCAGTGTGCTTGGTAATGTATGCGTGTGTGTGTGTGTGTTTTTTGGTCAGAGAAAACTGTTTTAAATGCTTTGGTCACTACTGTTCGATCAAAAATTATGTGCTCATCTTAGATTGGACATTAAATGGACACTAAAATATCTCACAGATACACGCAAACAGAAAACAAACAAAGCCGCATACCTTTCAACAGCGTGCTACTCCACAGTAACTCAATCGATATGTCAGAATAAGGGCTTGCATGAAGGAAAAAATGTAAGGTAATATAGTGGCTTTTGAAAGGGAACCCAAATGCTAAGAAAATAGCAATTCGAGGAAATTTCTCATACAAAGTTTCAACTTTTTCCTGAAACAAACAAGTAAGGAGGGCCTAAAGTCGGGCGAAGCACACCTTTTATTCCCTACACCACATTGGGTAGGCTGGTTAAGTCATCGAAATTTGAAATGTAGAATTTCTACCAAAATCAGGACATGTTTTGGGAGTTATAGAAAAAATCATATTGCAAAATTTTGATGAGATAGGTTGATAAATGCGTTAGCAAAGACCTTAAAAGTGAAAAATCGGGAAATACATATGAAATTAACCAGTGATCAGAAAAGTCATAAGTGAAAAGTTTTGTGAGGATCGGTTAACAAATGACCAAACTATTGCAATATCAGTCAAAATAGGAGGAAAAAAATACATGAGAGCTATATTTAAATCTTTACAGATTTTAACCAAAAGACACAGTTAAAACTATAGAAAAAAGGACAAACAGACGGACAGACAGACGGACAGACAGACAGACAGACGGACAGAAAGACGGACAGACAGACGGACAGACAGACAGACGGAAAGACAGACAGACGGACAGACAGACGGACAGACAAACAGATAGACTGACAGACAGACGGACAGACAGACGGACAGACAGACGGACAGACGGACAGACAGACGGACAGACGGACAGACGGACAGACGGACAGACAGACGGACAGACAGACGGACAAACAGACGGACAGACAGACGGACAGACAGACAGACAGACAGACGGACAAACAGACGGACATAGCAGAACATGATTTTGTGTTGATCGGTATACTTATCAATTAGTTTTTCTCTTTTCCTTCTTGGTGTCACAAACAAATTTACTAATTTATAATACCCTATACCACAGTAGTGGTGAAGGGTATAATAACAAGAAACAAGTAAAAGCGTGCTAAGTTCGGCCGGGCCGAATCTTATATACCCTCCACCATGGAGCGCATTTGTCGAGTTCTTTTCCCGGCATCTCTTCTTAGGCAAAAAATAATATAAGAAAAGATTTGCTCTACTATTAGAGCGATAACAAGATATGATCCGGTTTAGACCACAATTAAATTATATGTTGGGGACCTGTGTAAAATGTCAGCCAATTCGAATAATAATTGCGCCCTTTGGGGGCTCAAAAAGTAAAATAGAGAGATCGATTTATATGGGAGCTGTATCGGGCTATAGACCGATTCAGACCATAATAAACACGTATGTTGATGGTCATGAGAGGATCCGTCGTACAAAATTTCAGGCAAATCGGATAAGAATTGCGCTCCCTAAAGACCCAAGAATTCAAGACCCAAGATCTGTTTATATGGCAGCTACATCAGGTTATGAACCGATTTAAACCATACTTGGCACAGTTGTTGGTTATCATAAAAACAACACGTGGTGCAAAGTTTCATTCTAATCGGATAAGAATTGCGCACTCTAGAGGCTCAAGAAGTCAAGACCCAAGATCGGTTTATATGACAGCTATACCAGGAAATGGACCAAATTGAACCATACTTAGCACAGTTGTTAGAAGTAATACTAAAACACTATGTGCAAAATCTCAGTCAAATCGGATAAGAATTGCGCACTCTAGAGGCTCAAGAAGTCAAGACCCAAGATCGGTTTATATGGCAGCTATATCAGCTTATGGACCGATGTAAGCAATACTTGGCGCAGTTGTTGGATATCATAATAAAACACGTCGTGCAAAATTTCATCCCAATCGTATAGGAACTGCGCACTCTAGAGGCTCAAGAAATTAAACCCAAGATCGGTTTATATGGCAGCTATATCAGGTTATGGACCGATGTAAACAATACTTGGCACAGTTGTTGGATATCATAACAAAACACGTCGTGCAAAATTTCATCCCATTCGGATAAGAATTGCGCACTCTAGAGGCTCAAAAATCAAGACCCAAGATCAAAACTTAGACTGATATGGCCCATTAACAATACCAACTGACCTACACTAATAAGAAGTATTTGTGCAAAATTTCAAGCTGCTAGCTTTACTTCTTCGGAAGTTACCGTGCTTTCGACAGAAAGATGCACGGACGGACGGACATGGCTAGATCGACATAAAATGTCGCCACAATCAAGAATATATATACTTTATGAGGTCTCAGACGAATATTTCGAGTAGTTACAAACAGAATGACGAAATTAGTATACCCCCCATCCTATGGTGGAGGGTATAAAAAAAAACATCCCCCAACCGATCGGGACAAAATGGGTATCAAATAAATGGTATTGGGGAATAGAATACGAATATAGTAAAAACTACCACAATCATATATATTGAAAGTTCATATCAATATAGGATGCTAAAAATGCGGTCCAAACATATGGGGAAGTCGTCTCATTCCGCAAAAAAATCCCAAACAAGCATATTTACCCATCATAACAATATGGGAGTTATTTGGAGAGCCACCCCAACCTCAAAAACCAACTCAGTAGACTATTGAACGATCATACTTTTTTGGCATTTAAATAAAAGTGAGGGACGAGCATTACATTTAAATGTTGGTCTATGGAGCTAGGAAGCCTAATTGCCCGATCGTGACAGTGTGGGTACCAAGTGAGAGGTATTGTTTTAGTAGAGTGTGAACCTAAAATCTTTGTTTGTGTTTATGATAATGGAGTAGCAACAAATGCACATATATTTGTATATGGGCGAAATTTTTCCGCGTTGTGAAAGTGAAACCGTAGTAGAACGGGCTGTGATCAGTTATTACAAAATGGAAATGATTTTATTTAGGTAAATATATTTAAAAATTTGGATACATCTCACATATCAACCATAAGAAGCCTCCTTTTTATAGCTGTGCACAAGTGGTGAACAGCTCTACGCCACCTATTTGCACTGAAGTCTTACATGTCATATTTATTGACGAAGATCTTTTCCTGTTCATAGGACGGTGTAATCGTCATAGGACGATTACACCAGATAGGCCGATAAATTGTGGAAATTGGATTTAAACATAGACTAAATGATGACAATGTGATTAAAATCAACAGCGAGCCGCGCTAAAAATAATATCAGCGCCATCTTTTGGGGATAGAACAGACTGCTCATATGCTTTCATCATTGGATTAACAAAATGTCCGTCCTTCGAATAAATTAAGTTAAGTTCCTCATAGCTGAAACGATCCGTACTGGTAACGATACAACTTCTAATCTTACCTTTCGCTGTGGGAAATATGAGCTTGGTCGAACCACCATGACACACTGGGATTTGACGCTATCAAACACCATTGAAGGAATCGTCTTCCCGTTTTATACCCATCACCATAAGATGGGGGTATACTAATCTAGTCATTCCGTTTGTAACACTTCGAAACATTCGTCTAAGATCCCATAAAGAATATATATTCTTAATCGTCTCGACGTATTGAATCGATATAGCATGTCCGTCCGTCTGTCAAAATCGCAATAGAGGAGGAACGCCTAAAGCTGCCAGCTGCTTGAAATGCACGGATACTAAATATTGTCGTAGGTCATTGGGGATTGCAAATGGGACACATAGGTTCAGATTTAAATATAGCTCCCACATAAACCGATATCCTGATTTGATTTCTTGCGCCTTTGGAGGCCACAAATTTATTCGGATTTAGATGAAACTTTGCAAGTGGTGTTCTGTTATAACTTCCAACAGTTGTGCAAAGTACGGTTTAAATCGGTCTATAACCTGATATAACTCCCTTATAAACCCATCTCCCGATATAATTTCTTGAGCCATTACAAGCCGAAATATTTGTCCGATTTGGCTCAAATTTTGCAGATAGTGTTCTTTCATGACTTCCTACAACTGTCCAAATCAGTCCATAAAGTTATATAGCTTCCATGTCAACCCGTCTCTCGATCATCCTTGTTCGGTTCCTAGAATTTTTGCTGGTTTGATAGAAGTTTTGTATGTAGAATAAAATTTTGCCCTTCAACTTAATTTATTTTGTACAAATTTTTAGCAGAATCCATGGTGGTGGGTCCCAGAGATTCGCCCGGCCGAACTTAGCACGCTTCTACTTGTTTCTGATCGCTTCGTTCAAAAAGCTCTCTGGTTCTTTAACTATCATTCTGTAGATGCTCATCCTTTGGGAATTCACCATTACTGTGTATAACTGATCGATTTCAGGTTCAGTTTGTCATCAATGGCACTTGCTCCAGGTGCATGCCCATCACTCGGCGGCCACCGTGGCGCATAGGATAGCATGTCTGCCTATTACGCCGTACGCCTCTGTTCGAATCCTGGCGAGAACGTCCGAAAAATTTTTCTGCTGAGGCGCCCCGAAAGCCGAGTTCGTATAGTGCTCTGATTGCCAGAGAGGGGGTCCAGGGTTCGACTCCCACCAGAGGCCTTGGTTTGTCGCTACTGTGGTAATGCCATTTGCAAAAATGCTAAGGCAGCCATAAAAAACCCCAAAGTAATGTTTCCCTCCTGCGCGCCGTTCGGACTTGGCTATAAAAATAGGTCCCTTATCATTAAGCTTAGGCTTGATCGGGCAGCACTCGTCTATATGTAAGGAATTTGTCCCCCTATCCTTAATGGATGCAATTTTTGTATGCCTTTCGCTCAAAGACTGCTGTTTCTCTAAAAGAGTCTGACCTGCGTTCTTGGTTTTGGCAACAGTTTGTTGGTCCGTTGTAGCAGGGGACGGCATATTCTTCCACGATAGTTGCGTAGTATCCGTACACCAGATACTTATTCTTCCTGAAGTGGAACCTTTGCTTGTGCATTAAATCTTCATTACCGATCGGTCAATTTGGATCTCTTTCTTCTCTGGGTACAGTAATGAGAGGCTCCGTGTCATCTAGTCCGCCTTTTGTTTTTATACCCTCCACCATAGGATGGGCGTATACTAATTTCGTCATTCTGTTTGTAACTACTCGAAATATTCGTCTGAGAGCCCATAAAGTATATATATTCTTGATCGTCGTGACATCTTATATCCATCTAGCCATGTCCGTCCGTTTGTCAGTCTGTCTGTCGAAAGCACGCTAACTTCCGAAGGAGTGAAGCTAGCCGCTTGAAATTTTGCACAAATACTTCATATTAGGGTAGGTCGGTTGGCATTTTAAAGGGGCCATATCGGTCCATGTTTTGATATAGCTGCCATATAAACCGATCCAATAACTGTGTCAAGTATGGTTCAAATCGGTCCATAACCTGATATAGCTGCCGTTTAAACCGATATTGGGTCTTGACTTCTTGAGCCTATAAAGGGCGCAATTCTTATCCGATTGGAATGAATTTTTTCACGAAGTATTTCGTTATTAAATCCAACAAATGTGCCAAGTATGGTTCAAATCGGTTCATAACGTGATATAGCTGCCATATAAACCGATCTTGGGCCTTGAATTCTTGAGCCTCTACAGTGCGCAATTCTTATCCGATTGGAATGAAATTTTGCGCGACGTGTTTTGTTATGATATCCAACAACTGTGCCGAGTATGGTTCAAATCGGTCGATAACATGATATAGCTGCCATATAAACCGATCTAGGGTCTTGACTTCTTGAGCCTCTAGAGGGCGCAATTCTTATCCGATTGGAATGAAATTTTGCACGACGTGTTTCGTTATGATATCCAACAACTGTGCCAAGTATGGTTCAAATCGGTCCATAACCTGATATAGCTGTCATATAAACCGATCTTGGGTCTTGACATCTTGAGCCTCTAGAGTGCGCAATTCTTATCCGATTGGAATGAAATTTTCTACGACGGATTCTCTCATGACCATTAACATACGTGTTTATTATGGTCTGAATCGGTCTATAGCCCGATACAGCTCCCGTATAAATCGATGCCTCTATTTTACTTCTTAAGCCCACAAAGGGCGCAATTCTTATTCGAATTGGCTGACATTTTACACAGGTCTCCAACATAATATAATTTAATTGTGGTCCAAACCGGACCATATCTTGATATCGCTCTAATAGCAGAGCAAATCTTTTCTTATATCCTTTTTTTTGCCTAAGAAGAGATGCCGAGAGAAAAGAACTCGACAAATGCGATCCATGGTGGAGGGTATATAAGATTCGGCCCGGCCGAACTTAGCACGCTTTTACTTGTTTTTCACTTACCTCCTCATGGTGCTCGCATATCCATCAGTAGTCATTGTTGCTGCTTCAACTGGGTGCAATGATAACATCTGTATATCCTCTACATCCATTTTGTATAACTGGATTGGTTCAACTTCCTCATAATGTCAATATTGTGTTTTTATGCTATGTGGAGTCACATCATATCAAGACCTACAGTTTTTGTTTAACAAAGACACCATTTTTTGAAAAATTACAGAGATGATCATTACTTATTTATGAAACGCCTAATTCCTGAGATTTATGTCACCTGTTTTATCCTATTTTTATCATAATTTAATATGCCAATTACCAAAAATGAGCCTTGAATGCGTCTCTTATCCTTTTGTTAGCGGAAACTTCCACAACAATTCGATCGCTATTGGGAGGGTCTGACAAACAAAACGCAAAATACGCCATATCACCAACTCACTCATTGTCAACCTCAACGGCCTTCCATATCGAGTTACTTTTCTTATACCATGGGCTCATCTTGTGTTATATGGTCACATAATCGAAATGTAATTCACAAAAATTCACATTCGCATCGAATCAAGAAAACTCAAGATACGAACACAAAACGACAACAACGAAAAATATAAACCCGAAATTACAAACCAAATGACCAATAGTATATTAAAATCCCCAATACAAAAATAACCCCCCACCCCCCTCTCAAGAGAAAAGAAAAAATGTCATGGCAGAAAACAACAACCATCATCAACATCCTCAATATCATCAGCAATGCATTGAAGTGAAGAGAGCGAGTGGCTTGGACAATATCACCAATACAGATGGAAAATAAAATAAATGTCATGAAGGAACTCATTGACAAACACATAAGCACACTGGTTTTATGACCCACAGATATGACCAAAATATATGATTACCATGTGTCGATTTTTCCAGGACACACGCTCACACATACACATAAACAAACACACACCCACTTTGCTATCGCTTGCATAAGTATGTGGCCATTCTTATTGAAGAAGTTATTTAGCCAAGTGGTATGAGATGAGTGGCATGAGAATATCTTTGTGTACGAATGTATATTTGTATGTGTTATATAGTTGTGTGCGTGTGGGCGAGTTCATCTTGGCATTACCATCACTATGAAAACAAAAGTCGTAAATAGGCATTTACTTATGTGTAATTTTGTCAATTTTTCCATCTTCTCAATATTTGACCATCTTAGCAAATACACTCGAGAAAAAGGAAAGTTAAATGCAAACTCATATATGACGATGGTGAATTCGAGAGCAGGATGGGAGGAAGAAAAGAGAGTTGGTTTGTTAGAAAGATCTACGAAAGTACAAGTTGACGGAGTAAATGATTAAATGAACCACTATTGACTTTTGAACAGAAGAACAGGGGTAATGATGGTGACATGAGAGCAAGGACCATAGAACTGAAAGAAATTGGAAGGAAATATGAAAGAAGGATCATAGAACAAGTAAAAGCGTGCTAAGTTCGGCCGGGCCGAATCTTATATACCCTCCACCATGGATCGCATTTGTCGAGTTCTTTTCCCGGCATCTCTTCTTAGGCAAAAAAGGATATAAGAAAAGAGTTGCTCTGCTATTAAAACGATATTGTTGGATATCTAATCTACTGTCATTCACACATTTTTAATCACATCTTCATTGAATTATTTTAACAAGCTATTATACTTTTTCGTATTTGAATAACTGTGACATTTTTGTCAGTCTCTTTCATTTTTATTCCATAATAAAGACGTTTTGGTATTTTTTGTAAAAGACTAGATTTTCTCAGATTCATCATTTGGCGACGAGGATATAAGAAACAAATCAAAAAACAATGGATTCTAATAATTTTTCGCAGGTTTTGACTCAACTGCAAGAAACCAATCACGCATTTTTGGCACAAATGTTGGCTCAAAACCAATCTATTTTGGAAGATGTTATTTCGAGGAACAAGAGCTCTTTGGTGATACCTTCGTTCAGAAATTTCAATAGTGGAACAGAACAATGGTCAACATATCAATTTCAATTGGAACAGCATATGATAGCAAGTTCTGTAAAATGTGAAGATACGAAGCGGTCTTGTTTTCTTAGCTGGGTTGGATCTGATGTTTTGGAGCTTTTGCAAAGGCTATTTGATGGGAAAGCAGAAGTACAACCATACAAGGAGTTAGTTACCGCATTAGAAAAGCATTTTGGAAGTCAACAGCACATTTTAGCCGCTCGATTTAAATTTTATAATCAAACAAGAATGAAGGAGAATCAGAAATACGTTGATTGGGTTGCAGATCTAAGAGGTGTAGCCAGAGAATGTAATTTTACGTGTGAAAATGAATACTGCAGACAATCCTACGTCGATAACAAAATAAGGGATATGATTGTGTTATACACTCCACATAAGAAAGTCCGAACAGCTTGTTTGCAAAAATCAAATCCATCTTTAGAAGAGGTGCTGCAAATTTGTTCAATTTTTGAAGCAACTGTTAAGGCGTCGGATGAGATCGAAGATACTAAGGAGCCGACAAATGAAGTTCACGCTATTCAACGTTATAATGTTTCAGAAAGTAAATCAAAGGGAAAGCTTACTTTCAAGAATTTACAGTCTTGTCCAGGCTGTGGAAAGTCTCATCAGAGAGAAGAATGTTATCACTTTAAGAATAGAACCAGATGCAATAGATGCTCGAAGCTTGGACATATATCGAAAGTATGTCAAGCACAAGGTAAGCTTGGAAATAGTCAACAAATTCATGAAATGGAGGTAGAGGAATCGTCTATAAGTCACGTTGAAGCAATCGACACCGTCAATAATGGAAAGAATGATAAACTCATGATCACTATTAAGGTAAATAACGAAGAATTGCCATTTCAATTAGACACTGGAGCTTCATGCTCATTGATTGGACTTGACGTCTACAAGAAATTAAAACAACCTTTGTGTAGTCCAAGTAATAAAACATTAAAAGCGTATGGAGGAGCTATGTTGGCTCTAAAAGGGGTGGTTAATGTGGATGTTAAGGTCGGCAACCAAACACGAAATTTACAACTTTACGTTGTTGATTTGGAAAATGTTGTGAACATATTTGGATTCGATTGGTTTAAAGAATTTGATTTTCAGATAAAAAGTCCATACAATAACCTAGTGATCGAAAACTGCTTGCAAGTTTCAAATGACTCTCATACGGATTTAGAATGTAGATTGAAACAAGTCTTAAACAATTTCAATGAAGTTTTTTCTGAAGGACTTGGACACTGTCCAACGTTTAAAGCAGATATTACCCTTAAATCCGATGCAGTTCCAAAATTTATGAAACCTTACAATATTCCATTTGCGTTACACGACAAAGTTCGACAGGAAATTGACCGTTTGGTCTCCAATGGCGTCATAGAGCCAATAAATTCGAGTGAATGGGCTTCGCCAATTGTGGTGGTTCCAAAACCAAATGGTTCCATAAGGGTTTGCGCCGATTTTAAAGTTACTTTAAATCCCCAAATAAAAACTGAAAGATATCCCATACCAAGAATCGAAGAATTATACCACAAACTTCAAGGAGGTCGGTATTTCTCTAAAATTGACTTGAGTGAAGCATATTTGCAGATTGAATTGTCTGATGCAGCAAAAAGAATTATGGTTATAAATACTCCTTTTGGTTTATATCAATATAAGCGTATGCCTTTCGGGATTGCAAGTGCACCCGCAATTTTTCAGAGATTCATGGAGGAAACATTAGCAGATATTCCTGGATGCGCAATTTACCTTGATGACGTAATTATAACAGGAAAAACAAACAGTGAACATATTCAGAACTTGACTAATGTGCTGGAGAAACTAAAATATCATGGACTCAAATGTAAAACTGAGAAATGTGAGATTTCGAAATCTTTGGTCGAATATGTAGGCCACATTATTGACTGTGATGGTATAAGACCTTCAGAAAAACGTTTGGCTGCAATTCAGAATATGCCAAGGCCATCAAATATTAAAGAATTGGAATCATTTATAGGAAAAATTAATTATTATAATAAATTTATTCCGAATTTTTCGAAAACTGCAGCTCCACTAAATGAACTCAGAAAATTAAATGCAAAATTTGTTTGGACTGATCTACAAGAAACAGCTTTCAAAACTTTACGACAAGATATTGTGAACGCTACCAAATTGGTTCATTATGATGATAAATATCCAATCATTCTCGCAACCGACGCTTCCAACCGCGGAATTGGAGCAGTTTTGTCTCACAGATTTCCTGATGGCTCTGAAAAACCAATATGCTTTGCTTCAAAAACGCTGAATGCTTCTCAAGTTAATTATTCTCAAATAGAGAAGGAGGCTCTTGCCATAATATTTGGTGTGACCAAGTTTCACCAGTATCTATATGGTAGACACTTTGAATTAGTAACAGATCATCAAGCTCTTACTACAATATTTCATCCCTTCAAAAAGCTTCCTATCATGACATTGCATCGACTTCAACGCTGGGCCATTACACTGCAAGCATACGAATATTCTATAAAGTATAAAACAACTTCTCATCATGCAAACGCTGACGCATTATCAAGATTGCCAATGGGAGATGATAAAGAATTCGATAAAACTGAAGCGGAGGTGTTATATATTGATGATGTTTATAATACGATATTGCAAGACTGTCCTATTGATTCCGAAACTGTAGCATTGCACACAAAAAGCGACGAAACACTAAAAGTTATCACGAATTATGTGAAAAATGGCTGGCCGGAGGAGAATAAATCGGAGGCTTCTTTCAATCCGTATTTTGCAAGAAAATATTCGATTTCTATCGAAAAGGATGTGCTTCTTCTGCACAATGAACACTCACGTGTAATAGTTCCAAGCTCACTTCGCTCAAAAGTTTTGAGTATGCTACATGACGGACATTGGGGTGCATGTAGAATGAAGCAATTAGCAAGAAGATATGTGTGGTTTCCGAATATTGACCAAGAAATTGAGAGTATGGCAAAAAAATGTACGATTTGTCAAGAAAATGGGGATAATCCGAAACAAGTATTTTCTGCATGGCCCGAAGCTGAGCAACCATGGGAAAGAATACACATTGATTTTGCTGGTCCATTTTTAAACAAAATGTGGCTTATTGCAGTTGATTCGTACTCCAAATTTCCTTTTGTCAGGCCAGTATCTGTAGCTACCTCGGGATCAACTATAGCAGCTTTACAAAGTTTTTTCGCAATTGAAGGTCTACCACGTACCATTGTAACTGATAATGGTACACAATTCACGTCATCTGAATTTAAAAGGTTTTGTGAAGTAAACGCTATTGAGCATCTGACAACAGCCCCGTTTCATCCGGCTTCGAATGGATTAGCTGAACGTTTTGTTCGAACTTTTAAGACAGCTTTTACTAAGATAAGTAAGGAACAACCAAATCAAGAACAGGCGTTGTACAAGTATTTGGTAACATATAGATCAGCACCAAACCCACATACTGGTAAATCTCCAGCAGAATTACTTCACGGTCGTCAGCCTCGTACAATTTTAACCGCAATGTTTCCTGTGAAGCACGAATTATCAAAATTTTCTTCGAAGTTATCTATTGGTCAAAAGGTTTATGTACGAAATTTCTCTGGTAAAAAACGCTGGGTTGAAGGAGAAATAAAAGCAACAATGGGAAATTTAATGTTTACAGTAAAAACAGCGCAGGGCGAAGTCCGAAGGCATCAAAATCAAATAAAAAGCAGAATAGAAACGAGTGGAAACAATATAACTAAACAATGTCATGTATCAAAAAAGACAGCTAATGACGATATAGACATATTAATTCCAGATAACTATTCTAATATGAATCCAAGCGTAGAAACAAGTGAACGACACTCAACAGTTATCGAACAAACCAACATCGCAAGCAGTTGTGAGAGGTTAGAACCAGCTAATCAAGCTTCAGGTCAAACCACAATTGTGGAAGCTTCCCAAAATATGCAATCCAACGGACAAGGAACTAGCGGAAAACAAAACTGTCAAAGCAGCGAAATGTCACGCCCCTGTGGAAAACGTCGGCAACAGTTTACCCCCAGAAGATCGGAAAGAATTCGGAAAAGATTTAAAGGGAAAGCAAATTAAGTGCGAGGGAATGTTGGATATCTAATCTACTGTCATTCACACATTTTTAATCACATCTTCATTGAATTATTTTAACAAGCTATTATACTTTTTCGTATTTGAATAACTGTGACATTTTTGTCAGTCTCTTTCATTTTTATTCCATAATAAAGACGTTTTGGTATTTTTTGTAAAAGACTAGATTTTCTCAGATTCATCAGATATCAAGATATGGTCCGGTTCGGACCACAATTAAATTATATGTTGGAGACCTGTGTAAAATTTCAGCCAATTCGTATAAGAATTGCGCCCATTGGGTCTCACGAAGTAAAATACAGAGAACGATTTATATGGGATCTGTATCGGGCTATAGACCGATTCAGACCATAATAAACACGTTTGTTGATGGTCATGAGAGGATCCGTCGTACAAAATTTCAGGCATATCGGATAATAATTGCGACTTCTAGGGGTCAAGAAGTCAAGATCCCAGATCGGTTTATATGGCAGCTATATCAGGTTATGAACCGATTTGAACCTTATTTGACACAGTTGTTGAAAGTAAAAATAAAATACGTCATGCAAAATTTCAGCGAAATCGGATAGGAATTGCGCCCTCTAGAAGCTCAAGAAGTCAAATCCCCAGATCTGTTTATATGACAGCTATATCAGGTTATGGACCGATTTCAACCATACTTGGCACAGTTGTTGGATATCATAACGAAATACTTGGTGCCAAAAATTCATTCCAATCGGATAAGAATTGCGCACTCTAGAGGCTCAAGAAGTCAAGACCCAAGATCGGTTTATATGACAGCTATATCAGGTTATGAACCGATTTAAACCATACTTGGCACAGTTGTTGGGTATCATAACAAAACACGTCGTGCGAAATTCCATTTCAATCGGATAAGAATTGCGCCCTCTAGAGGCTCAAGAAGTCAAGACCCAAGATCGGTTTATATGGCAGCTATATCAGGTTATAAACCGATTTGAACCATACTTGGCACAGTTGTTGGATATCATAACAAAACACGTCGTGCGAAATGGAATGTTTTGTTTGCAAAGGACTGAACTCTCATGAAGTCTTAAGGCAATAATACTCCTTGGGATGATTTTTATGAGGCTGGTTTTGCTACATACCGGCTAAGTGAGAGGAGATTCCTCCATGGTGGGAAACTGAACCACTCTTTACCAAGGACTACAGGCCAATAAGTGTCTGATTCTTCATTTTTAAAGACAAATTATCACTTGTATTAGACCGTCTCGATCCTTCTATGGTGTGCGGCTTTTAGCATGACTGCACTAAGGATCGGTCGGTAGACAGTGTCCTTCATAATGTGGTTACATCGAAGGAATTTTGGTGCAGGCTACTTCACTTTGGCGGCCTTCTTAAGCATAGAAGAAGCTTTTAATGACTTGAAGGTTGAGCCCACACATGGCGCTCTGGTTGACATAAAGGTGTCTACCTTTTGGGTTGACACGATTCTGAAACCGGATTATCAACACACCATTAGCGGAGGACAACGCAAATTTTCAAATTTGAACATTCACTTAAGGAACAGGGGCAAACTTCTCACCCATCAATGAGTGCAGTCCGATTCAAGTTTAAGCTCAATGATAAGCGGCCTCCTTTTTAAAGCCGAGTCCGAATGGCGTGCCGCAGTGCGACACCTCTTTGGGGAGTAGTTTTTACATGGCATAGTACCTCACAAATGTTGGCAGCATTTGGAGGGAAAAACCACAGCATAAAATTGTACATGATGGTCTCGCCAGGACTCGAACCCATGCGTTCAGCGTCCTAGGCAGACATGCTACGATGGCTAGATTTGCAAAATTGAGACTAGTGGTACTCTGCAAGGAGTTTTATCCCCTCTTTTGTGACTTCTAGTTATCAATGGGAGAGAACTTCTGTGAACATTTCGCAGGCGCCACCGGGTCGAGATACTTTATAGAAGTCCTTAGAATTAGTGAATCATATTGGCTTCGAGACGGTTGCAGCGTCTTTTATGAAGGAGTTCTTCGCAGTCCAAAAGGCTTTGGACTTTGTTCTGTTAGGCGGGAGAATGGGTATGCAGCACCATCTTCTTATATTGTATATAAAAATCAATTTGTGTTCGTTTGTTGGTTTGTTTGTTTATAGACTTATAGACTCAGAAACGACTGAACATATTTTCTTGAAATTTTCACTGATGGTGAAAATATGGTACTACCCACCACCAAAGGATGTGGATATATTCATTTTGTCATTCCCTTTGCAACACATCGAAATATCCATTTCCGATCCTATAAAGTATATATATTCTTGATCAGCTTAAAAATCGAAGCCGATCTAGATATGCCCGTCCGTCTGTCTGTTGAAATCACGCTACAAACTTCAAAAATAGCGATATTGAGCTGAAACTTTGCACTGATTCTTTTTTTGTTCATAAGCAGATTAAGTTCGAAGACGGGCTATATCGGACTATATCTTGATATAGCCCCCATATAGACCGTTCTGCTGAATTAGGGTCTTAGGCCCATAAAAGCCACATTTATTACCCGATTTTGCTGATACTTGGGACTGTGAGTTGTATTAGGCCCTTCGACACCCTTCTTTAATTTGGCTCAGATCGGTCGAGATTTGGATATAGCTGCCATATAGACCGGTCCTCCGATATAGGGTCTTAGGCCCAAAAAAGCTACTTTTATTATCCGATTTTGCTGAAATTTAGGACAGTGAGTTGTGTTAGGCCTTTCAACATCCTTCGTTAATTTGGCCCAGATCGGTAGAGATTTGGATATAGCTGCCATATAGACCGATCCGCCGATATAGGGTCTTAGGCCCATA
Organism: Stomoxys calcitrans; assembly: GCF_963082655.1. Classification (NCBI taxonomy): domain Eukaryota; kingdom Metazoa; phylum Arthropoda; class Insecta; order Diptera; family Muscidae; genus Stomoxys; species Stomoxys calcitrans. Next base: position 164,692,409 of record NC_081554.1, on the reverse strand, counting down.
AAAGCCACATTTATTTTCCGATTTTGCTGAAATTTAAGACAGTGAGTTGTGTTTGGCCCTACGACATCCTTCTTTAATTTGGCCCAGATCGGTTAAGATTTGGATATAGCTGCCATATAGACCGATCCGCCGATATAGGGTCTTAGGCCCATAAAAGCCACATTTAATATCCGATTTTGCTGAAATATCGGACAGTGACTTGTATTAGGCCCTTCGATATCCTTCTTCAGTTTGGCCAAGATCGGTCTAGATTTGGATATAACTGCCATATAGACCGATCCGCTGATAAAGGGTCTTAGGCTCATAAAAGCCACATTTATTATCCGAATTTGCTGAAATTTTTAACAATGATATGCGTTGGGCCCTTCAAAATCCTTCTTAAATTTTGCCCAGATCGATCCAGATTTAGATATAGCTGCCATATAGACCGATCCGCCGATTTAGGGTCTTAGGCCCATAAAAGCCACTTTTACTATCCGATTTTGCTGAAATTTGGGACAGCGAGTTGCGTTAGGCCCGTTGACATTCTTCTGCAATATGACACAGATCGGTTAAGAATTGGATATAGCTGTCATATAGACCGATCTCTCGGTTTAAGGGTTTGGGGGCATAAAAGGCGCATTTATAGTCCGATGTTGCCGAAATTTGAGACAGTGAGTTAAGTTAAGCCCGTTGACATTCTTCTGCAATATGACACAGATCGGTTAAGAATTGGATATAGCTGCCATATAGACCGATCTCTCGGTTTTAGGTTTTGGGGCCATAAAAGGCCCATTTATAGTCCGATGACGCCGAAATTTGAAACAGTGAGTAAGGTTAAGCCCCTTGACATATATCTGCAATTTGGTGTAGATCGATCAAGATTTGCATATAGCTGCCAAATAGACCGATATCTCGATTTAAAACTTGGCCCCGAAAAAGGCGCATTTATAATCCGTTTTAGGCTTTTCGACATCCATGTTGTATATGGTTCAGATCGGTTTATTTTTAGATATAGCTACTCAATTGTGTTGAACACAATTGAACAATGGCTTGTACTTATTAGTATTTGGTCCAAAGTGCGATATAACTGCTATGGGACATAAGTTATGCAATTTTCACCGGTTAAAATCGGACAAAATTTGCACCATGTAAGGGCTCAAGAAGACAGTCGGACAGTATTTGACACAGTTTTGGAAGTCTTAATAGAACACCGCATGCAAAGTCTCAGCCAAATCGCACAAAAATTGCGGTATGTAAGGGCTCAAGAGAAAGCCACCGTAGCGCTGAGGATAGCATGTGCGCCTATGACGCTGAACGCCTGGGTTCGAGTCCTGGCGAGACCATCAGAAAAAAATTTCAGCGGTGGCTTTCCCCTCCTCATGCTGGCAACATTTGTGAGGTACTATGCCATGTAAAACTTCTCTCCAAGGAGGTGTCGCATTGTATCACGCCGTCCGGACTCGGCTATAAAAAAGAGGCCCCTTATAATTGAGCTTAAACTTGAACGGACTGCACTCAATGATATGTGAGAAGTTTTCCCCTGTTCCTTAGTGGAATGTTCATGGGCAAAATTTGCAAATTTAACCCAGTCCAATCACACAGTCTATCGAGTTAATCCAGAACACAGCAAGGGTGCTTTACAGATTTTCCAATATATAATTTCATGCTTCCTCTGATATCCTCCGATTAACTCCTCATCATCAAATAAAGGCTTATGGTCTTGGCCTACCCTTCAATCTTCGCTATTCACTCTCTATCAACTTAAGTTTTTCTTTGAGTGTACAAAATTGATAACAGCAGTGGCCATCTCAATAACATGCCATTGATCCAGGTGGGACATGTGTCTTTTTCCTACAACTTGGGTCATAAAAATCAAAATTGTATCTAACTTATGCGTGAGTGTCTTCAGTTACTAAAAGTGAACCTTAAGCATGAATGACCCTCAATTCCCTTCCCATCACATCGCAACGAGGCAAAGGACAAAGGCATAAGAAATTTCCCTTTATACCATTGAACAAATGTTGATAAGTTCTAGTAACCAGGGAAACCATTTAAGTTTTTTTTTTCTACTCACTGTCAAAGCAGAGCCTTTAGGCCATTTGTTGATGCCATTACATGTGATAAAGCAACTTTTCTTCTTTTTTGTTGTTGGCCCAAAACGTATGCGGGCTGAACTTGGGGTAATAGTCGTAAAATTGGTATTTGGACATCATGAAAATCTTATTGTTAATGTTTAATAAATATTCTTCAATTTCATTTGTAAACGAGCATCGGGTCAGCAAGTGAGCGACAAAGGACGAAATGTTATTTTACGAATGCCATAAATGTGGTCATCTGTGGGATTTTAATAATACCGACCGCTCCTCCCCCCTCCACAAAAAAAGGGGTTGGGGCTATTATGCTTCTTTGAATAAGGTTCTTGCAGTTTTTCTCTCCTGCTTCCTCTTCTTGACATGTCATCGAAAATTTATTGATCCTTATTTGCTGTAACAATCATGATGAGTCATAAAAAGTTTACGTGGCAACTGTAGATGACACTCACGATTTAAGTCCTTTGAGCAAAGGTAAGTTAAGGTGAGCGCTCTGAATGGCTGATTGAATGTTTGTAACCCATTAATTTTGAGGGTTATGAGGATTGTAATCGTAAAATGACCATTAATCTTAGTGCAGATGAGTGGACAGTTGTAAGGACTGCAATCGTTCGAAGATTCGTTCGAGCAAAATGGAATAAAATATTTAAGAAAAACATCGAAATAGCCGCAGAATGGTGTTAAATTCATCATAGGTTATTTGAAGATCGAGTTTATTTTAAGAACAAGTAAAAAGGAGTTAAGTTCGGCCGGGCCGAAAATTGGATACCCACCACCTCGGTTATATATGTAAACCACCTTTCATCAAAATCCGGTGAAAATGGCATACCTTATGTCCCACAGCAGTTATATCAAAATATGTTCCGATTTGGACCAAATACTTATAAGTACAGTAGCTATATCTAAAAATAAACCGATCTGAACCATATATGACACGGATCTCGAAAAGCCTAACATAAGTCACTGTCTCAAATTTCAGTGAAATCGGATTACAAATGCGCCTTTTATGGGGCCAAGACTTTTCATCGAGATATCGGTCTACATAGCAGCTATATCCAAATCTGAACCGATTTGGGCCAAGTTGCAGCAAAATGTCGAAGAGCCTAACACAAAACACTGTCCCAAATTTCGGCCAAATCGGACAATTAATGCGCCTTTTATAAGCCTAAAACCTTAAATCGAAAGATTGGTCTATATGGCAACTATATTCAAATCTGGACCGATCTGGGACAAATTGAAAAAAGCCGTTGTAGAGCCTGTTTCAAATTTCAGCGACATCGGACAATAAATTCTTCTTTTATGGCCCCAAAACATAAAACCGAGATATCGGTCTATATGACAGCTATATCCAAATCTTGACCGATCTGTGCCATATTGCAGAAGTTATGTCAAGGGCCTTAACCAGACCCACTATCCCAAATTTCGGCGACATCGGACAATAAATGCGCCTTTTATGGGCTCAAAACCTTAAATCGAGATATCGGTCCATATAGCAGCTATATCCAAACATGGACCGATCTGAGCCAAATTAAAGAGATATGTGGAAGTGTCTATGACAACTTACTTTCCCAAATTTCAGCAAAATCGGATAATAAATGTGGCTTTTATGGGCCTAAGACCCTAAATCGGAGGATCGGTCTATATGGCAGCTGTATCCAAACCTAGACCGATCTGGGCCCCATTGACGAAGGATGTCTAAGGGCCTAACACAACTCACTGTCCCAAATTTCAGCAAAATCGGATGGTAAAAGTGGCTTTTATGGGCCTAAGACCCTAAATCGGAGGACGGTCTATATGGCAGCTATATCCAAATCTGAACCGATCTGGGCCAAATTGACGAAGAATGTCTAAGGGCCTAACACAACTCACTGTCCCAAATTTCAGCAAAATCGGATGGTAAAAGTGGCTTTTATGGGCCTAAGACCCTAAATCGGAGGACCGGTCGATATGGCAGCTATATCCAAATCTGAACCGATCTGAGCCAAATTGACGAAGAATGTCGAAGGGCCTAACACAACTCACTGTCCCAAATTTCAGCAAAATCGGAAAATAAATGTGGCTTTTATGGGCCTAGGACCCTAAATCGGCGGATCGGTGTATATTGCAGCTATATCCAAATCTGAACCGATCTGGGCCAAAATGACGAAGGTTGTCGAAGGGCCTACCACTACTTACTGTGCAAAATTTCAGCAAAATCGGATAATAAATGAAGCTTTTATGGGCCTAGAACCCTAAATCGGTGGATCGGTGTATATGGGAGCTATATCCAAATCTAGACCGATCTGAGCCAAATTGACGTAGATTGTCGAAGGGCCTAACACAACTTACTGTCCCAAATTTCAGCAAAATCAAATAATAAATGTGGCTTTTATGGGCCTAGGACCCTAAATCGGCGGATCGGTGTATATGGGAGCTATATCCAAATCTGAACCGATCTGAGCCAAATTAACGAAGTTTGTCGAAGGGCCTAACACTACTCGCTGTGCAAATTTAAATTAAATTTTTACGCTGATCAAGAATATATATACTTTATAGTGTCGGAAGTAGATATTTCAATGTGTTGCAAACAGAATGACAAAATGAATATACCCCCATCCTTCGGTGGTGGGTATAAAAACATCGAAATAGCCGCTGAATGATGTTAAATTCATAAAAAAAAATACTTTCAGATTTTACAACAACCTGAGATCTTATAGAATCAATTCCATTGCAGCGGGTTGTTCGTACCAGATTGACCCCATGGAGTCCTTGATCGGCAAGGCCTGCCTCCTCAGTATACGTGTTAGTCCTTTTTTCGTCATTGGAGAGGCACATCCCGGAGTGTATTCTCCGCATACTTCTGGTCCGTACCGGGATTGAAAAGAGCGCCGAAACCGGGGTTTTTTCGGTTTGCCAGTACCGCCTCCATCATCGGTCGGTGTCGTTGAGGTGTAACCAAAGCTTCGAGTATTGGCATTACCGATCTTAATTTGGCCTTACATCACTAGTCGCACTGAATTTGTTGCAAGGTGCTGTGCGAACAGAGACACCACCACCAACCAAGTTTCGAGTTGTCTCCCACCATTTGATCTTTCCATCATGCTTTTGGTCTTCCCGGTTTGCGTGTACCACCGTGTTTGTCTTCAAAAGACTTCTTTGCTGGAGCTTCTTCATCCATTCTGACAACATGACCTAGCCAACGCAGCCGTTGTATTTTGATGCGTGTAACTATGCTATAGTCGTCATACAGCTCATACAGCTCGTGGTTCATACGTCGCCTATATTCTCCATTAACGCAAACTGGTACATATATTTTACGAAGAATCTTTCTCTCAAATACTCCAAGCACTGCCTCATCTGCTTTCACAAGTACCCATGCTTCAGAACCATATAACGGCACGGATAGTATCAGTGTCTTGTTTAGTGTTATCTTCGTCTGTCGAGAGGTGGCCTTGTTTCTAAACTGCTTACTTAGTCCAAAGTAGCATCTGTTTGCCAGTATTATTCTTCGCTTTATCTCAAAACTGGTGTCATTCGTTTCGGTTACGGCGGTGCCGAGGTAGATTAAGTTACTGACTATCTCAAAGTTGTGGTTTCCAACTTTCTCCATGTTCTTTATCTGCTCGGTTGTGCAAGGATTTTTGGGAGAGGAAACCATCCATTTCGTCTTATCTCCATTTACTGCCAGACCCATTTTCACTGACTCTCTTTCGATTCTTTCAAAGGCTGCAGTTACTACTTCCGGTGACCGACCTATAATATCGATGTCGTCGGCATAAGCGAATAGCATGTGTTCTCTTGTGATTAGTGTGCCATATCTATTCACATCTGCATCTCGTATAATCTTCTCCAGCAGGATATTAAAGAGATCACACGAGAGGCTGTCTCCTTGTCTGAAACCTCGTTTGGTATTAAATGGTTCGGAGAGATTCTTTCCTATTCTTACCGAGGACCGCTTATCAGCAAGTGTCATCCTGCAGAGTCTTATTAATTTTGCAGGGATACCAAACTCAGACATGGCTTGAAATGCCTTTGAACGTAAAGGAGTATCGAAAGCGGCTTTGTAGACAACAAAGAGATGGTAGGTGTAGATTTGCCCTTTTCGAGACTTTTCTAGGATTTGTCGCAGTGTGAATATCTGGTCCAGGGTGGATTTACCAGGTAGGACCCAATTATCTCATTGATTTTAGGTTTTAATCTTTCACACAGTACGCTTGAGAGTATATTGTATACGATGGGGAGGAGACTTATTCCTCTGTAGTTGGCACATTCCGTCTTGTCTCCTTTCTTGTGTACGTGACATAGTATGCTGAGGTGCCAATCATCGGGTATGCGTTCTTCTAGCCAGATTGCGCAGATAAGCTGATGCATACGCCTTATCAGCGTGTCGCCTTCGGTCTTAAATAGTTCTGCGGGTAACCCGTCGGCTCCTGCTGCCTTATTCTGACTAGGAGGTAAACATTCTATACCATCATCAGGGATTGGTTCTGCGGTATCCTCTTCTCCGCCAACATCGGACACTAGCAGTTGGGTAAAATGTTCTTTCCATATCCTCAGCATGTTATCTGTGTCAGTTACCAGATTTCCTTTTTTGTCTATGCAGGAGGATGTGCCTGCACCAAAGCCATCGGTTTGATGTTTAATTTTTTGGTAGACTTTCCGGATTTCATTCTGACTCCTGTACCTCTCAATTCGCTCGAACTCACGTTTTTCCATTTCCTTTCTCTTTCTTCGGAATAGACGTTTCTCCACTATTCTTTTTTCCCGATATCTCTTCTTCATCTGGCGCGTTGCTACTGATTGCAGGTTTGCTCTGTATGCCGCATTCTTGGCTTCAGTAATATCTCGACACTCTTGGTCGTACCATGGGTTTCTTGGGGGAGGCTTCCGGTACCCAAGTACGGGTTTAGCGGCATTTTCCATGAAATGGGCAATAGTTTGCCACTGCGCCATTATATCATCGAAACAAGGAGTGCTTTCATCAAGCAGTTGGGTCAGTCGAGTGGAGTATGCCGCTGTCATTTGTTGTGTTTGCAGCTTTTCAATGTCCAGCTTCCGTGCAGTGTCAGATCGTACTTTTCTCGCCATGTTCAAAAGGGTGGGAACCTTTGCTGCAACAAGGTTATGATCCGATTCTATATTCGCCCCACAGATCAATCGTACACACGCTGGAAGAATGCATTCCATCTATCACAACGTGACCAATTTGGTTTCTCGTGTTTTGATCGGGTGACAGCCTTGTGGCTTTGTGAATATTTTTATACCCTCCACCATAAGATGGGGGGTATACTAATTTCGTCATTCTGTTTGTAACTACTCGAAATATTCGTCTGAGACCCCATAAAGTATATATATTCTTGATCGTCGTGACATTTTATGTCGATCTAGCCATGTCCGTCCGTCTGTCCGTCCGTCCGTCCGTCCGTCCGTCCGTCCGTCCGTCCGTCTGTCTGTCGAAAGCACGCTAACTTCCGAAGGAGTAAAGCTAGCCGCTTGAAATTTTGCACAAATACTTCTTATTAGTGTAGGTCGGTTGGTATTGTAAATGGGCCATATCGGTCCATGTTTTGATATAGCTGCCATATAAACCGATCTGGGGTCTTGACTTCTTGAGCCTCTAGAGGGCGCAATTCTCATCCGATTGGGATGAAATTTTGCACGACGTGTTTTGTTATGATATCCAACAACTGTGCCAAGTATGGTTCAAATCGGTCCATAACCTGATATAGCTGCCATATAAACCGATCTTGGGTCTTGACTTCTTGAGCCTCTAGAGTGCGCAATTCTTATCCGATTGGAATGAAATTTTGCATGACGTGTTTTTCTATGAAATCCAACAACTGTGTCAAGTATGGTTCAAATCGGTTCATAACCTGATATAGCTGCCATATAAACCGATCTTGGGTCTTGACTTCTTGAGCCTCTAGCGTGCGCAATTCTTATCCGATCAGAATGAAATTTTGCACGACGTATTTTGTTATGATATCCAACAACTGTGCCAAGTATGGGTTGAATCGGTCCATAACCTGATATAGCTGCCATATAAACCGATCTTGGGTCTTGACTTCTTGAGCCTCTAGAGTGCGCAATTCTTATCCGATTGAAATGAAATTTTGCACGACGTGTTTTCTTATTATATCCAACAACAGCGCCAAGTATGGTTTAAATCGGTTCATAACCTGATATAGCTACCATATAAACCGATCTTGGGTCTTGACTTCTTGACCCTCTAGAGGGCGCTATTCTTATCCGATTTGAATGGAATTTCGCACGACGTGTTTTGTTATGATACCCAACAACTGTGCCAAGTATGGTTTAAATCGGTCCATAACCTGATATAGCTACCATATAAACCGATTTTGGGTCTTGACTTCTTGACACAATTCTTATCCGATTTGAATGAATTTTTGCACGAAGTATTTCGTTATGATATCCAACAACTGTGCCAAGTATGGTTCAAATCGGTTCATAACCTGATATAGCTGTCATATAAACAAATCTGGGGATTTGATTTCTTGAGCTTCTAGAGGGCGCAATTCCTATCCGATTTGGCTGAAATTTTGCATGACGTATTTTATTTTTACTTTCAACAACTGTGTCAAATAAGGTTCAAATCGGTTCATAACCTGATATAGCTGCCATATAAACCGCTCTGGGATCTTGACTTCTTGACCCCTAGAGTTCGCAATTATTATCCGATATGCCTGAAATTTTGTATGATGGATCCTCTCATGACCATCAACAAACGTGTTTATTATGGTCTATAGACCGATACAGATCCCATATAAATCGTTCTCTCTATTTTACTTCGTGAGCCCCAATGGGCGCAATTCTTATACGAATTGGCTGAAATTTTACACAGGTCTCCAACATATAATTTAATTGTGGTCCGAACCGGACCATATCTTGATATCGTTTTAATAGCAGAGCAACTCTTTTCTTATATCCTTTTTTGCCTAAGAAGAGATGCCGGGAAAAGAACTCGACAAATGCGATCCATGGTGGAGGGTATATAAGATTCGGCCCGGCCGAACTTAGCACGCTTTTACTTGTTATGTTGAAATCTGGTGCTACTAACTACCATGGTTTTTGCCGCGGCGAAATCTATCAGCCTCAACCCATTACTGGACGTTATACCGTGGAGGCTAAACTTTCCGACTGTTGGACCAAAAATGTCTTCCTTCCCTATCTTCGCATTAAAGTCTCCCAGAACGATATTATGGGCGGGGCAGCGGTCATATTCTCTCTCTCTCTAGGCGCTCGTAGAAAATATCCTTGGTCTGCTCGTCTTTGTCTTCCGTCGGGGTATGGGCACAAATAAGGTTCATGTTGAAGAATTTGGCTTTTATGCGGATTGTGGCTAGTCTCTCATCCACAGGAGTAAAGCTTGAGACAAGGTGTTAGAGTCTCCGACTAACCACAAATTCACAGCCAAATTCCTGCCTCGTGTTATGCCAGCGAATTATACTATTCGTCACCGTTTGGTGTTGTAGTAAAGCCATTCCCAGTCCATGGCACTTCCTGTAAGGCGGTAATATCTGCCTTTTACTTCTCCAATACATCCGCCACCGCGTATACTGCACCTTCTCTATAAAGAGTGCGGACATTCCAGTTGCATATCCGCAAATCATGGTCCTTTTTATACCCTCCACCATAAGATGGGGGGTATACTAATTTCGTCATTCTGTTTGTAATTACTCGAAATATTCGTCTGAGACCCCATAAAGTATATATATTCTTGATCGTCGTGAAATTTTATGTCGATCTAGCCATGTCCGTCCGTCTGTCCGTCCGTCCGTCCGTCCGTCCGTCCGTCCGTCCGTCCGTCCGTCTGTCTGTCGAAAGCACGCTAACTTCCGAAGGAGTAAAGCTAGCCGCTTGAAATTTTGCACAAATACTTCTTATTAGTGTAGGTCGGTTGGTATTGTAAATGGGCCATATCGGTCCATGTTTTGATATAGCTGCCATATAAACCGATCATGGGTCTTGACTTCTTGAGCCTCTAGTGTGCGCAATTCTTATCCGATTGGGATGAAATTTTGCACGACGTGTTTTGTTATGACATCCAACAACTGTGCCAAGTATGGTTCAAATCGGTTCATAACCTGATATAGCTGTCATATAAACCGATCTTGGGTCTTGACTTCTTGAGCCTCTAGAGTGCGCAATTCTTATCCGATTGGAATGAAATTTTGCACGACGTGTTTTATTATTATATCCAACAACTGTGCCAAGTATTGTTTAAATCGGTCCATAACCTGATATAGCTGCCATATACACCGATCTGGGGTTTTGACTTCTTGAGCCTCTAGAGTGCGCAATTCTTATCCGATTGGAATGAAATTTTGCACGACGTGTTCTGTTACGATATCCAACAACTGTGCCAAGTATGGTTCAAATCGGTCCATAACCTTATATAGCTGTCAATAAACCGATCTTGGGTCTTGACTTCTTGAGCCTCTAGAGGGCGCAATTCTTATCAAATTTGAATGAATTTTGGCACGTAGTATTTTGTTATGATATCCAACAACTGTGCCAAATATGGTTCAATTCGGTTCATAACCTGATATAGCTGCCATATAAACCGATCTGGGATCTTGACTTCTTGAGCCTCTAGAGGTCGCAATTATTATCCGATTTGCCTGAAATTTTGTACGACGGATTCTCTCATGACCATTAACATACGTGTTTATTATGGTCTGAATCGGTCTATAGCCCGATACAGATCCCATATAAATCGATCTCTCTATTTTACTTCTTGAGCCCACAAAGGGCGCAATTCTTATTCGAATTGGCTGACATTTTACACAGGTCTCCAACATATAATTTAATTGTGGTCCAAACCGGACCGGATCTTGATATCGCCTTAATAGCAGAGCAAATCTTTTCTTATATCCTTGTTTCGTTTGCGTGGGTCGTCAACATTGGGGGGGGCCGTTTTTATACCTACCACCGAAGGATGGGGGTATATTCATTTTGTCATTCCGTTTGCAACACATCGAAACATCCATTTCCGACCCTATAAAGTATATATATTCTTGATCAGCGTAAAAATCTAAGACGACATGTCCGTCCGTCTGTCTGTTGAAATCACGCTACAGTCTTTAAAAGATGAGATATTAAGCTGAAATTTTGCACAGATTCTTTTTTTGTCCATAAGCAGGTTAAGTTCGAAGATGGGCTATATCGGACTATATCTTGATATAGCCCCCATATAGACCGATCCGCCGATTTAGGGTCTTAGGCCCATAAAAGCCACATTTATTATCCGATTTTGCTAAACTTTGGGACAGTGAGTTGTGTTAGGCCCTTCAACATCCTTCGTCAATTTGGCCCAGATCGGTCCAAATTTGGATATAGCTGCCATATAGACCGATCTTCCGATTTATGGTCTTAGGCCCATAAAAGCCACATTTATTATCCGATTTTGCTGCAATTTGGGACAGTGAGTTGCGTTGAGCCCTTCGACATCCTTCGTCAATTTGACCCAGATCGGTCTAAATTTGGATATAGCTGCCATATAGACCGATCCTCCGATTTATGGTCTTAGGCCCATAAAAGCCACATTTATTATCCGATTTTGCTGAAATTTGGGACAGTAAGTTGTGTTGAGCCCTTCGACATCCTTCGTCAATTTGGCCTAGATCGGTTCAAATTTGGATATAGCTGCCATATAGACCGATCCACCGATTTATGGTCTTAGGCCCATAAAAGCCACATTTATTATCCGATTTTGCTGAATTTTGGGACAGTGATTTGCCTTAGGCCCTTCGACATCTTTCTTCTATTTGGCCCTGATCAGTTCAGATTTGGATATAGCTGCCATATAGACCGATCTCTCGATTTAAAGTTTTAGGCCCATAAAGAGCGCATTTATTGTCCGATGTCGCCGAAATTTGGGACAATGACTTGTGTTGGGCCCTTCGATATTTGTCTTCAATTTGGCTCAGATCGGTCCAGATTTGGATATAGCTGCCATAAAGACCGATCTCTCGGTTGTACAATGACTTGTACTTATAAGCATTTGGTCTAAATCGGATGATATCTATAGAGCTGCTATAGGGCATAAGGTATGCATTTTTCACTGGATTTTGACGAAATGTGGTTCACATATATACCCGAGGTGGTAGGTATCCAAAGTTCGGCCCGGCCGAACTTAACGCCTTTTTACTTGTTACAATTCCTTCGTTTCTCATAGTAGATCTCAGTTTTCCGGGGGCGGTTTACTGGCCCAGCGCCCTATCCACATGGGTTTTGTGGGATTGCACACGTATCCCTCGTTGTGGCGAGCCGCTTGCTCAAAGATCCAACGCTCGCCGCCAGCCGCCCCTAACCTGGGAGCAGACGCTGATGTTGGCCATTGGCTATTTAAAGGCGCCAATAACTTGCCTTGTCATCTCGAGTATCATGGGCACTCATGATAAGAGTCAGTGCCACCTGACTCCTCACTGAGACTCTCCTCTCGAAAAGGGTAAGAACCCTAGTAAAGGGGAATCATGCAGACCTTTAGGGACTACTCCTCGCGTGCCTCGTAGGAGGATATTCCTTCGTAGGGCACCAGCATGGATTTCGAAGACTGCCTAGCACAACAACTGCTCCGCATACCATCACCACACACATCTGCCGTGGCTTCAATTAGCCCAGGCCATATTATAGGACGGTCTTCATGGAACTCGATCTATCAAAAGCATACGACACGGTCAGATGACAAACTATTTGAAAACATCGCCAACATCTCTTCAGCCAGGCTTGAAACGTGGGGTTATGAAATTTAGAAATAACCTACCCCCATTCCAATGCATAATCCGTACCGGTTTATATGCTGTTATAGCCCCCATATAAACCGATCCCCGGATTTGACTTCTTGGGCTTCTAGAGGCCTCAATTTTCATCTGATTTGGCTGAAATTTGACATACAAACATCTGCCATGACTTCCAGCGTCGGTGCCAAGTATGATCCCAATCGGTCAGTATACTGATATAGGGCCCTTAAACACCGATTCCATGATATGAGTACTTGAGAACATAACAACCGCAACCAATTCCCGATTTGATTATTTTAAATAGGGTTGCCCAAAAAGTAATTGCGGATTTTGCACATAGTCGGCGTTGACAAATTTTTTTCACAGCTTGTGACTCTGTAATTGATTAAAGTTCATTCTAAGTTTTATTAAAAATGCATTTACTTTCTTTTAAAAAATCCGCAATTACTTTTTGGGCAACCCAATAATACAAATACGAACTGGAGTTTCTAAGGGCAAATTTTTAGCCGAATCCATGGTGGTGGTTGCCCAAGAGTCGGCCCAGCCTAATTTAGCACTTTTTACTTGTTCTATCTCCATTACATGATTAAATCTTACCCCCTTTGGGTAATAAAAATGTTACTGTCAGCAAACTTATTTTTCTCATTTCCCCCCCAATTCACAAGCAATTCCCATTTCCAATTGCCTTAACCACATGCCAGCCACTGCAAACCCCTTCAAAAACAAAGAAACATATCACAAACTATTACCTGAGGGTATTTTCTCGTTTTTTTTTTTAATATCTAAGAAATGCCAAAATTAACTCCTATTTATGGTTAATAAGAACGCAATGCGCAAGCATCCCAACTACAAGCCATAGATATGGACCCATAACTATAAACTTGTTCACGCTAAAGCTATCGCTTAGAAAATCTTTCAATGATATACATTTATCGAATTTCCAAAACATAAATTTTGACCCCAACCCCATAGAGAAAAAGCAGAGAGAGAGAGAGGGAGTGAAAGCAAAAAGGGTTACATGCCCGCTATGCGATAACAAACAAACACTACAGAATTAAATCTGTCTTAAATGGATGGCGAAACCTCGGAAGTGTATCCTTTGACTAGGGAAACGGAAATAGCCTCACTACCTTCAAACACACTGCAATGACACAAAGAGTTAAGGTAAGGCTAATTTAAGACAAACGGATGTGTAATTTTGATAGTGTTGCTTTATTTTTATACCCACCAACGAAGGATGGGGGTATATTCATTTTGTCATTCCGTTTGCAACACATCGAAATATCCATTTCCGACCTTATAAAGTATATATATTTTTGATCAGCGTAAAAATCTAAGACGATCTAGACATGTCCGACCGTCTGTCTGTTGAAATCACGCTACAGTCTTAAAAACTAGAGATTGCACAGACTGTTTTTTTGTTCATAACCAGGTTAAGTTCGAAGATGGGCTATATCGGACTATATCTTGATATAGCCCCCATATAGACCGATCCGCCGATTTAGGGTCTTAGGCCCATAATAGCCTCATTTATTATCCGATTTTGCTGAAATTTGGGACAGTGAGTTGTGCTAGACCCTTCGACATCCTTCGTCAATTTGGCCGAGATCGGTCCAAATTTGCATATAGCTGTCATATAGACCGATCCTCCGATTTAGGGTCTTAGGCCCATAAAAGCCACATTTATTATCCGATTTTGCTTAAATTTGAGACAGTGAGTTGTGCTAGACGCTTCGACATGCTTCGTCAATTTGGTTCAGATCGGTCCAAATTTGCATATAGCTGCCATATAGACCGATCCTCTGATCTAGGGTCTTAGGCCCATAAAAGCTACATTTATTATCCGATTTTGCTGAAATATGGGGCAGTGGGTAACATTGGGCCCCTCGACATCCTCCGTCAATTCGGCCCAGATCGGTCCAAATTTGGATATAGCTGCCATATAGACCGATCCGCCGATTTAGGATCTTAGGCCCATAATAGCCTCATTTATTATCCAATTTTGCTGAAATTTGGGACAGTGAGTTGTGCTAGACCCTTCGACATCCTTCGTCAATTTGGACCAGATCGGTTCAGATTTCGATATAGCTGCCATATAGACTGATCCGCCAATTTAGGGTCTAAGGCCCATAATAGCCACAATTATTATCCGATTTTGCTGAAATTTGGGATAGAGAGTTATGTTAGGCATCTCGACATCCTTCGTCAATTTGGCTCAGATCGGTTCAGATTTGTATATAGCTGCCATATAGACCGATCTCTCTATTTAAGGACTTGCGTCCATAAAAAGCGCATTTATTGTCCCATGTCGTCGAAATTTGGGACAGTGAGTAAAGTTAAGGCCCTTGACATACTTCTGCAATATGGCATAGATCGGTCCAGATTTGGATATAGCTGCCATATAGACCGATCTCTCGATTTTAAATTTTGGGGCCATAAAAGGTGCTTTTATTATCCGATGTCTCCGAAATTTGGGACAGTGAGTAGTGTTAGGACCTTCGACATCCTTCTTCAATTTGGCTTAGATCGGTCCAGATTTGAATATAGCTGTAATATAGACCGATCTCTAGATTTAAGGTTTTGGTTCAATAAAAGGCGCATTGATTGTCCGATGTCGCCAAAATTTCGGACAGTGAGTTGTGTTGGGCCCTTCGACGTTCTTTTTCAATTTGGCTTAGATCGGTCCAGATTTGGGTATAGCTGTCATATAGACCGATATCTCGAATTAAGGTTTTGGGGACCAAAAAAGTCGCATTATAATCCGATTTCATCGAAATTTGAGTTATGTTAGGCTCTTCGAGTTTTTTCTGCAACTTGGCCCAAAGCGGTGCAGATTTGGATTTAGCTGCCATATAGTCTTGGCCACATAAAAGGCGCATTTATAATCCGATTTCACTGAAATTTGACACTGTGACTTATGTTAGGCTTTTCGACATCCGTGTCGTATATGGTTCAGATCGGTTTATTGAACAATGATTTGTAATTCCTAGTATTTGGTTCAAATCGGAACATATATCGATATAGCTGCTATGGGGCAAAAGGTATGCATTTTTCACCGAATTTTGGCGAAAGGTTGTTCACATATATACCCGAGGTGGGTGGGTATCCAAAGTTCGGCCCGGCCGAACTTAACGCCTTTTTACTTGTTGATAAGTTAAGTGGTTAAGGGTTGCCGCTTTGGGGATATAAGGCACACACGTTTATAGATTTTTATACCTACCATCGAATATTCATTTTGTCATTACGTTTGCAGCACATGGAAATATCCATTCCAGACCCTATTAAGTTTGTATGTAAATTTCCCAATCTCCTGAAGAAAGCTCTGAATTACTTTTCTCCAAATCTTCATAGACAGTGTAGCTTGATTCTATGGTGAAAGGTTAAGGTTATTAATTTGTTCCCATTTGAACAAATTAATCTCTTTTAGAGATGAGTGAAGCAATTTTATCAAAATTTCCTTTGAGCTCATATATCATAATTGGTCGCCTAGGTAGTCGAGTTAATAGCGTGTTCGGATTACCAGTGCAACCCACATCACCAGTCCATTTCTAATTCGAGCTGTCATCTGTGGAGGCGTCCAGCCTTCCAAGGAACAAGATCGGCGCTAATCAGTGATCCATTTCAGGCTAGCCCATTGGCCACCTAGTGGCCCGGCACCCAGCAGGGCCTGACAGCCCCTGCCATTGTTCGAAGGATATCTTTGAATCTTCTATCTAGTCTCGTCCTCAAAAGGTCCGACGCCAGAATCTTCAGCGCCACGCGACTGTCAATATGAAATGTCTAATCCCGCTTCAACATAGTCTCAGTGCCTTTTGGATCGGAAAGAGATGGCCTAAAAACGCTGCACCAAAAAGTAATTGCGGATTTTTGAAAAGAAAGTAAATGCATTTTTAATAAAACTTAGAATGAATTTTAATCAGATATACTTTTTTTACACTTTTTTCTAAAGCAAGCTAAAAGTAACAGCTGATAACTGACAGAAGAAAGAATGCAATTACAGAGTCACAAGCTGTGAAAAAATTTGTCAACGCCGACTATATGAAAATTCCGCAATTACTTTTTGGGCAGCCCAATATATGATTCACTGAAGACTCCTGATTCACTGAATACTCTTGCTCCAGTGCCCCTATCGAATTTAGACCAATTTGTTTATACAGAGGGTTCTAGGAATGACGGCGGAACCCATCTCAGAGATCCCTTTTCTGTAAAACGACATCCAATCTATCAATAAGGAAAGACGCATATACCATACCACCACGCAGCATCTTCATCGCCCAACAGAACAAGAGAAAATCCAAACTTTTAGTAGCGCCATGTATCTGACTCCCTCATGACACACCCAACACACAAGTGCAAAGGCATAAGATCAACACTTCTCCTTGCTCCAGAGATCAGCACTGCCGCGATACTTTCACGATCATCCTGCAAAAGGCACAGCTATTCAAAGTCAGATGCCACTGGAACATGCATAGGTGAGAAATGGTCAAATCACCATCGTCAACATTTAGAGGTAAGCTCCAAACTCCTTTCTATCAAGTTGCCAGAGGCGAAGAGCGCATTCAGTCCCCTTTGACGTTTTTCCCGAACTTAGTTTTTGGCCAAATACCACTCCCAACATAGCTTTCGAAGAGAACGGCCGGTGCAAAGTACCATTCAAATCGGTCTAAATTCTGATGCAGTACCCATATAAACCGATCTACCGATTTGACTACTTAAGCCCTTACAAGCCGCAATTTTCGTCTGACTTGGCGTGGAAGATACTTCTGGCTAGGGAATATTCTATCCTTGAGACCTATTACGGTGCGATATCTTCAGAAGTTACAGAATTCATTGAAAATGTGTCGTGAGGAAACACTAGAACACCTCGTTGATACACATTTCCGGGAAATTCTCCAACGGATAACGTGGCGCCAGAAGAGGTTTTTTACTGGTATGCATTTGTCGGAGGTTATTGCGGAAAGAGTGTCTGAGTAGAAAATCCTTTGTGCGACAAGAAGTTTCGACTCCCTGAAGTCATCAGACCCTAATGATGTATCACCGGATGAATTGCAAGCTGTGTCCGATAGATTGGTCCTTGGCTTAGGGAGATATGATCTGCTTCATGTCACATAAGACATGCTGATACCGCCAGCATATGCGATGACGGGACGCAAAGGTCATTTTTATTGCGAAAGCAGGAAACCTTACAATACGAAGGCGAAAGATTTTCGTCCTATTGGTCTGTCATCCTTGAAGACTGTTAAGAGGTTAATAGAAACATAACTTAGGGCATAGATCCCTAGAGATTGCAACTGCATGCATACAGTAAGGTAAGTCCACTGAGACAGCCCTACACCACCTAGTCGCCTACATAGAGGGTTCGCTCGCTACCATGGAATACACAATGGTAGCATTTCTTGACATTGAAGGTGCTTTCAATAATGTAAAACCAACGACAATCGTGAAGGAGCTGCAGTTTCCAGGCATAAACTCTACCGTAAGTAATGCAAATGCAAATTTGCCCATGAACATTCCATTAAGGAACAGTGGCAAACCTTTCATATATCAATTAGTGCTGTCCGATTCAAGTTTAAGCTCAATGATAAGGGGCCTAATTTTTTATGGCCGAGTCTGGACGGCGTGCCGCAGTGCGACTCATCTTTGTGGAGAAATTTTTCATGGCTTTCATAAAATGAGGTGCAGTACCTCACAAATTTCGCCAGCATATGGAGCGCGTATAACCACTGCTGAAAATTTATATGATATTCTCGCCAGGATTCGAACCCAGACGTTCAGCGTCGTAGGCTAACATGCTAACCTCTGCTCTACGGTGGCCTCCCGATTAGACTTCTTGAGCCCCTACGAATTAATATCCGATTGGACTGAAATTTTGTACATAGCGTTCTGTTACGACTTTCAACATCTGTGCAAAGTATGGTTCAAATCGGTCTATAACCTGATATTGGTCCCATAAAAACCGATTTCCCGATTTGAAATCTTGTTACAAACGGAAAGACGAATTGAGCACGGCGGAGCTATGGTGGAACGTACAAAAATTGCAAATCTATACAGGGACTGTATGAACTAAACCTACTGCACAAAAAGGAGTCATCGTTTAGGGCACCTCAGCAACAAATTAAAGTTGTTGTTGTTGTAGCAGTTTGTTATGTTCTATCTCTCGATTCTATTGAGTGTTAAGATCCAGGAACTCTGCAACTGAGATGGGGTGCGTCCACAGGGATCTGGGTCTGACCGAGTGGGTCTGGCTAGGCAGTTAAGCAGGTGAGCAGCAGCACAATCGGAACATACATCTTGCAAGTTGGCATCAATCCATGCTCTGAAGCAGTTTAGGCGGCTGCATCTGCAGGATCGTAATTGAGCCAGAACTACTCTGGTTTACCGGGAGAAGTCAATTTCTTCAAGTGCAATGGGAGGCGGTCGTTCTCTAAAGACCACATTCACCCGGTAGCTATTTACCCCATCTGCTACCATGTCTGCATGAATGTTGGCTAGACCTGCATGATATGCCGCTTGATCTAGAGGTTCTTTCTTGTAGCTCTGAACCTCACGCTCTGGATCATGTACCATGTATCCACAAGAATTTGATTTGGATGGTTTCTGCAATAACAGCCCAAAAAGTATTGCTTAGACAGCATGTGCTTATGTTTTCGCACTGGTAGGACTGTGTTCCCTGATGGAGGTGGTCCACATAAGAATTGAAGAGACCGGCCGTAGCAGTTCGAAGGTCGGCATTCTGAAAGATCTGAAAATCATCCACTGCTTATGTCGAGACCACACTGGCGCTGCATAACATACCACAGACCGGCCAATTGTTTTGTACGTGGTCAACACGATTTCTTTGTCAGCACACCAAGTACTGCCGGCAAGTGGATCTTGAGGATCTTGTTTTTACTTTTGATTTCATTGCAAATTACTGTGGCATGTGGGCATTCACCTCACGCGTATTTGTAGTGAACAGCCACGATTTGGTGGCAGATATCTTCAGATTTTTTGCTGCGAAATATGTGGCAAGTTGAGGTAGACGTTCAATCGATCGCAGATGTCATCCATGAGTCGCAGGCCTGATACCATGAACGTACAATCGTCCGCATATGATACGATGTCTATGCCATCTGGCGGGGATGGAATGTAGGATAGGTAGGGGCTAAATAGCGCCGGAGATATCATCCCGCCTTGGGGAACTCCCTAATTCACTCTACGGTGCTTTGACTTTTTATCTTATAATTCCATACGATCTCTATGCCGTCTCAGGGGTGGAATGAAGGATAGGTAGAGGTAAAACAGTACCGGAGATATGACCCCGCCTTGGGGAACTCCCTGTTTCACTTCAAGGTGCTTCGAATTTTTATCTTATAATTCGCGACTCAGCATTTCAGGGCTGGCTGGAGGGACTTGTTGCCGATGTCCTCAAATAGTTTGGCATGGCTGACCATGCCGAATGTTTTCCATAGGTCCAGTGCCACGAGAATTATCCTATCATATGGCCTGGACTGATTGAAGCCACGGCAAATGTGTGCGGTGATGGCATGCAAAGCAGTTGTTGTGCTATGCAGACTTCGAAATTCATGCTGATGCCCTACGAATGAAAATTCTCCAATGAGGCTCTGGAGGAGTAGTCCCTGTAGTGTCTGGCTACTGGTGAGAGTAGGGAGATCGGTCTGTACGACTCCCCTTTCCGACCTTTCCAGGCTTTAGTTGAGGGATCACTCTACCCATCATTCAGACATTGGGTTCTATGAGAGTGTTCCGAGATAGATTGAGGATAGTCGTAAGATACTGGACTCCAGGTAGAACCAGATTCTAAAGTATCAGTGTAGAGATTCCATTGGGGCCCAACGACACCGTAAATTGTGCTGGCTTACCATCGGCTCGGAGACTACGGATACAATGAATGGCTCTCCTCTTTGCCTTGTCACATTCGGGATGCTCATAAATGGTGACGCTTGAACAACCTGACGCATCTCTCCGGTTCAGTCACAGTTACGTAGTTAAAAGTGACTGAGCTCCTATCATCCCTTTTTCCGATGACTTTACAGTAAACCGGTACCTAAGTACAACTAAACCGGTACCTAAGTACAACTGCTCCAATTGTTCCAGCCACAAATTCCACTTATATTCATTGATCATAAGCTCGCTGGCTTTGGGTTTAGCGGGGCCGAACAACGAATATCATCAACATCGTCTGCGAGTAGCACTCCCTGAGGTGGTAAATCGGGCCGCAGTTGAGGTTAATGATGTCTCGTAATTTACTCTCGACATTTAGCATATTCTAGGGGGTGTTAGTTCACTGAAGCGGCAATTTGCGTACTCTCTGTAGCCGACGCAATCTGCCGTCTTCTGATTGATAATCGTATGGCGCTCAGAGGTTATGAGGTCGGGTGGTCAGTCGATAATTCTCACTATGCGGAGGTGGTCTGATCACAAAGAAATGACGGCATGCCAGGATATGTCACACAGGATATCGGGGGATGCAATGGAAATATCTGGCGAGCTGCTGCACCTCCTTTTATTCTTAGTGGATGCTTCCTCATTTACTGTGCAAAACTCGGAGCCCTCAATCTGCTCTGCCAAGGCTATGCCCCGCTGGTCGTTACCTAGGGTAGAATGCCATGAAATGCCATAAAGTAACGTTAAACAGAAGCAGTGCCCAAAATTAGAAATCTATAGAAATATTGAAATATTGTGTGGTAACTAGAATTAACTTCAAGAACTAGCATCCCATTCAAGGTAGACAATCTGGTGTAGGGGAAAAACTACCACAAACAAGTAAGAGTGTGCTAAGTTCGGCCGGGCCGAATCTTATATACCGTCCACCATGGAGGCATCTGTCGAGTACTTTGCGCAGTATTTGGTTTTAGGCAAACAAAGTATTACGAATAAAGACGGAGGAGCAGCTATATCAAGTTATAGTCCGATTCGGGGCCCAAGAAGCGAAATCGGGAGATCGGTTTATATGGGAGCTGTATCATGCTATAGATCGATTCTGACCATATTGCACACGTATGTTGAATGCCATGGAAAGAGCCGTTGTACAAAATTTGTGCTAAATCAGATGATAATTACGCCCTCTAGAGGCTCAAGAAGTCAAGACCCAAAATCGGTTTATATGGCGGCTATATCTAGTTATGAACCGATTTGAGCCACACTTATCACAGTTGTTGGAAGTCATAGCGAAACACATCGTGCAAAATTTCATTCCAATCGGAGGCTCTAGAGGCTCAAATTCAAACCCAGACAGACAGACGGACGGACAGACGGACGGACGAACAGACGGACGGTCATGGCTAGTTCGACTTAAAATGTCACGACGATATACCTTATGGGGCCTTAAACGCATATTTCGAGGTGTTACAAACAGAATGACGAAATCAGTATACCCCCATCCTATGGTGGAGGGTACAAAAATATTCTTCTCCTAATTTTTTCGGAAAAATCATACTACGATTAGAATAGTTTGTGTTCTCACCCCAGAAAATTAATGCTCGACTCCCTCTTCTAACGCTAGTTGTGATTTTCCTTTAAGTTTTATGATCGTTGGAAACAATCCTTTCGCCTGTTGTCTGCTGAATGGTGTGTCTGTGATTGTTTTCTTTCTTTTGGTTTGGTTTTGCTTTCATCCATTGTTGGTGTCTTAGAGCTCGAAGGGCTTTTTAGTGTTTATTGCTGCAGATTAGTTTGTTTATTGTAATCCTTTGATATAAATTAACGCACCAAGAAAACTGAACATTTGAACATTACCAGTGTCTATAAAGCAATGGAATGGAATGAACTAAAAATCCGCAAGAAGAGAAAAAGGGTTGATAAAAAAAATCGCTAAGGAAAAATGGAGTCAGTTACTGAAAGAAGAAAGGCAGCGAGGGCCTTAATATGTTATAATGAAACTTAGACCTGAAATTGCTCCAGAATTGAAATCGGCAGATAGGTTTATTCACACTCTACTTGGCACAGATGATGAGAGTTAAAACAGAAGACCACCTACAAAATTAAGATCGGTTTATATGGCAGCTATATAAGATTATGAACCGATTTGAACCTTATTTGGCACGGTTGTTGAAAGTCATTACGAAACACCTCATGCAAAATTTCCTTGCAATCGGATAAGAATTGCGCCCTCTAGAGGCTCAAGAAGTCAAGACCCTAGATCGGTTTATATGGCAGCTATATCGGGTAATAGACCGATTTGAACCATACTTGGCACAGTTGTTGGATCATAACAAAACACGTCGTGCAAAATTTCATCCTAATCTGATAAGGATTGCGCCCTCTAGAGGTTCAAGAAGTCAAGGCACAAGATCGAATTATATGGCAGCTATGTCAAAACATGGACCGATATGGCCCATTTACAATCCCAACCGACCTACACAAATCAGAAGTATTTGTGCAAAATATCATGCAGCTAGCTTCACTCCTTCGAAAGTTAGCGTGTTTTCGACAGACATACGGACGGACAGGCGGATGGACAGACGGACGGACAGACGGGCGGACAGACGGACGGACAGACGGACGGACAGACGGACGGACAGAGGGACGGGCAGACGGACGGACAGACGGATGGACATGGCTAGATCGACTTAAAATGTTACGACGATATACCTTATGGGGCCTTAGACGCATATTTCGAGGTGTTACAAAAGAATGACGAAATTAGTATACCCCCATCCTATGGTGGAGGGTATAAAAATTAACCTCGAAAAAGAAAATCTCAGTCGGCAATTCCGCTCTACTTACAAAATCCTTACTGGTTTTCCTTACCACACCACTAGGTTGGTTCATGCCTGGTATTGTGTCCCCACCTAAGTACCGGTGTCTATTAGCCGAGAAAGTACCCCAAAAAAAATGCCCCAAAATCTCATCATCTTCCCCACATGCCCCTAATATTAAGCAGGCCCATTACCTCCTAGTCCTTCTCTGCCACTGTCACATCCTGTGCACATTACTTATGTGACTTCCCCAAAGGCATTCAAAGGAATACATTAAGTTTTGGCTGTTGGTTTTTCTGTTATAACATTTGTGGTAATTACCCGAAAAAATAGTTAAGTTTATGAGGGTAACTTCGTCTTAGTGTTTTTGTTTGTGGCATTTGAGAAAAATGTGTGTCTAAAGACTCCTAACCATTTAAAATTGCCTTTTCCCCCTCCCTTGTCCTAAACAAGAAAAGAGATAAGATTTTGGCGAAAAAACGCACAAAATCGTAATTTACTACAAATAAATTAAAAGGAAAGGGGGAAATCCCAAAAAAAAATCCGTTCAGCAAACACCTAGATATCAACAAATATCAAAAGAAGAAGAGACGAGCAACAGTACTTTGGTATGGAATGTTTGCTAGATTTTATTTGATTGGAATTTCAATGAAAAACAACAAAGACAGAGGTAGTTTTATTAAAACAATCCCCTCCTTCATTGAACAAGTAAAAAGGCGTAAAGTTCAGCCGGGCCGAACTTTGGATACCCACCACCTCGGTTTTATATGTAAACCACCTTTCAACAAAATCATGTGAAAATTGCATTCCTTATGTCCCGTAGCAGTTATGTCGAAATATGATCCGATTCGGACCAAATACTAAAAGTACAAGTCATTGTTCAATTGTGTATAACAAACTATTGGTCTCTTTAGTAGCTATATCTAAAAATAAACCGATCTGAACCATAAACAACATGGATGTCGAAAAGCCTAACATAAGTCAATGTGTCAAATTTCAGTTAAATCGGATTATAAATGCGCCTTTTTTGGGGCCAAGACTTTAAATCGAGATATCGGTCTATATGGCAGCTATATGCAAATCTTGACCGATCTAGACCAAATTGCAAAAATATGTAGAGGGGCTTAACTTAATTCTCTGTCCGAAATTGCGGCCACAACGGATAATAAATGCGCCTTTTATGGACCCAAAACCTTAAATCGAGGGATCGGTCTATATGGCAGCTATATCCAAATCTGAACCGATCTGAGCCATATTTAAGAAGAACGTTGAAGGCCCTAATGCAAATCATTGTTCCAAACTTCGGCGAAATTGGACAATAAATGCACCTTTTATTGGCCCAAAACCATAATGCAGAAGTATATCAAGGGGTTTCGCTTAACTTACTGTCCCAAATTTCGGCAAAATCGGATAATGAATGCGCTTTTTAGGGCCCAAAACCAAACACCTATAGATCGGTCTATATGGCAGCTATATCCAAATCTGGAACAATCTGAGCCAAATCGACGAAGGATGTCGAAGGGCCTAACACAACTCACTGTCCCAAATTTCAGCCAAATCGGATAATAAATGTGGCTTTTATGGGTCTAAGACCCTAAACCGGTGGGTCGGTCTATATGCTGCTATATCCAAATCTGGACCGATCTGGGCCAAGTGACGAAGGATGTCGAAGGGCCTAAGACAACTCACCGTCCCAAATTTCAGCAAAATCGGATAATAAATGTGGCTTTTATGGGCCTAAGACCCTAAATCGCGAGATCAGTCTATATGGACGCTATATCCAAATCTTTACCGATCTGAGCCAAATTGACAAAGGATATCGAAGGGCCTTACACAACTCACTGACCCAAATTTCAGCCAAATCGGATAATAAATGTGGCTTTTATGGGCCTAAGACCCTTAATCGGAGGAACGGTCTATATGGCAGCTATATGCAAATCTGGACCGATCTGAGCCAAATTGAAGAAGGATGTCGAAGGGCCTAAGACTACTCACTGTCCCAAATTTCAGCAAAATTGGATATTAAATGTGACTTTTATTGGCCAAAGACCGTAAATAGGCGGATCTTTCTATATGGGGGCTATATCAAGATATTGTCCGATATGGCTCATCTTCAAACCTAACCTGCGTATGGACAAAAAAAAGAATCTGTGCAAAGTTTCAGCTCAATATATTTATTTTTGAAGAATGTAGCGTGATTTCAACAGACAGACGGACAGACGGACGGACATGTCTAGATCATTTTTACGCTGATCAAGAATATATATACTTTATAGGGTCGAAAATGGATATTTCGATGTGTTGCAAACGGAATGACAAAATGAATATACCCCCATCCTTCGGTGGTGGGTATAAAAAAAATGAATTGAATGCTGAACATTGTAGAAGTCATTGTGTAATATTTCAGTCTATTCGGATAAGAATTGTGCCTCCAGAGGCTCAAGAATTCAAGATCCCAGATCGGTTTATACGGCAGCAACATCTGGTTATGTACCGATTTGTGCCATACTTAGCACAGTTGTTGGAAGTCATATCAAAACACCTGATGCAAAATTTCAGCCAAATCAGATGAGAATTGCGCCCTCTAGAGACTCAAGAAGTCAAGATCCAAGATCGGTTTATATGGCAGCTATATCAAAACATGGACCGATTTGGCCCATTTACAATCCCAACTGACCTACACTAATAAAACGTATTAGTGCAAAATTTCAAGCTCCTAGCGTTACTCCTTCGAAAGTTTGCGTGCTTCGACAGACGGACGCACGGACGTATGGACAGACGGACGGATGGACGAACAGACGGACGGACAGATGGACGGACAGACGGACGGACAGACGGACGGACAGACGGACGGACAGACGGACGGACAGACGGACGGACAGACGGACGGACAGACGGACGGACAGACGGACGGACAGACGGACGGACAGACGGACGGACAGACGGACGGACAGACGGACGGACGGACAGACGGACAGACAGACGGACGGACAGACGGACGGACAGACGGACGGACAGACAGACGGACGGACGGACGGACGGACGGACGGACGGACAGACGGACGGACAGACGGACAGACGGACGGACGGACTGACGGACGGACAGTCGGACGGACAGACAGACGGACAGACGGACGAACGGACATCGTTAGATCGACATAAAATGTCATGGCGATCAAGAATATATATACTTTATGGGGTCTGAGACGAATATTTCGAGGAGGTTAGCATGTCCGTCTATGACGCTGAACGCATGGGTTCGAATCCTGGCGAGACCATCAGAAAAAATTTTCAGCGGTGTTTTTCCCCTTCTAATGCTGGCAACATTTGTGAGGCACTATGCCATGTATAACTTCTCTCCAAAGAGGTGTCGCACTGCGGCACGCCCATTGCCCATGAACATTCCTCTAAGGAACAGGGGCAATCTTCTCACATATCAATGAGTGCAGTCCGATTCAAATTTAAGCTCAATAATAGGAGGTCTCCTTTTTATAGCCGAGTCCTAACGGCGACACCTCTTTGGAGAGAAGATTTTGCTTGACATAATACCTCACATATGTTGACAGCATTAGGAGGGGAAAACCACCACAGAACATTTTTTTTATACCCACCACCATAGAATGGGGGTATACTATTGTAGTCATTCCGTTTGAAACACCTGGAAATATTCGTCTTAGACCCCATAAAATATATATATTCCTGATCGTCTTGACGTTCTGATCTGGCCATGGCCGTCTGTCGAAATTACAATAACGGTCGAACACGTAGAGCTAGCCGCTTGGAATTATGCACAGATACTTATTATTGATGTAGATTGAGGATTGCAAATGGGCCATATCGGTTCATATTTAGATATAGCTTCCGTATAAACCGATCTCCCGATTTGACTTCTGGAAACCGCAATTCTTGTTCGATTTAGCTAAAATTTCGCACATAGTGTGCTATTAAGATTTTCATCAACTGTGCCAAGTGCGGTCCAAATCGCTCAAACACTTGATATAGATCCCATATAAACCGATTTCCCGATTTGACTACTTGAGCCCATCGTTTTCTGTTCTGACTCTCAATAACTGTGCCAAGTACGGCCCATGCATGTCTATAACCAGATATGGATCCCATATTTTAACAGAATTTATGATGGTGGGTTTCCAAAATTCGGCCCGGCCGAACTTAGCACGCTTTTACTTGCTTCCGATTTGGCTGAAATTTTGCTCGCCATGTACTGTTATGACTTCCAACAACTGTGCCAAATACGGCTCAAATCGGTCTACAACCTATCGTACTTGCTCCGGAATTTTTACCGGAATCCATGGCGTCGGGTTCCCAAGATTCGACCCGACCGACACTGTCCCAAATTTTGGCAAAATCGGGCAATAAATGCTCCTTTTATGGCTTCAAGCCCTTTATTCGAGAGATCGGTCTATATGGCAGGTATATTTAAATTGAAAAAGGATACTGAAGGCCCTAACGCAACTCACTGTCCGAAATTTCGGAGAAATCGTATAATAAATGTTGCTTTTATGGGTCTAAGACCCTAAATCGGCGGATCGGTCTATGTGGGGGCTATATCAAGATATAGTTCAATATAGCCCATCTACAAACTTAACCTGCTTACGGACAAAAAGGCAGCTATATCCAAATCTGGACCGATTTGGGAAAAGTTTCAAAAAAATATCGAAGGGCCTAACACAACTCATTGTCTCACATTTCGGCGACATGGGACAATAAATGCGCCTTTATTGGACCAAAACCTTAAATCGATAGATCGGTCTATATGGCAACTATATCCAAATCTGGACCAATCTGTGCCATATTGCAGAGGTATGTCGGTGGACTTAACTTAACTCACTTTCCCAAATTTCGGCGACATCTGACAATGAATGTGCCTCTTATGGACCCAAAACCTTAACTCGAGAGTTCGGTCTATATGGCAACTATATCCACATCTGGACCGATCTGGACCAAATTGAAGAAAGATGTCGAAGGGCCTAACACAACTCACTGTCCCAAATTTCAGCAAAATCGGATAATAAATGTGGCTTTATGGGCCTAAGACCCTAAATTGGAGGATCGGTCTATATGACAGCTATATCCAAATCTGGACCGATCTGGGACAAATTAAAGGAGGATGTCGAAGAGCATAACAGAACTCACTGTCCCAAATTTCAGTAAAGCGGATAATAAATGTGGCTATATGTGGACCTAATACGCATTATATGGGCCCAAATCCTTAAATCGAGAGATCGGTCTAAATGACAGCCATATCCAAATCTGGACCGATCTCGGACAAATTGAAGAAGGATATCGAAGGACCTAACACAACTCAGTGTCTCGAATTTCAGCAAAATCGCATAATAAATATGACTTTTATGAGCCTAAGACCCTAAATCGGCAGATCGGTCTATATGGGGGCTATATCAAGATATAGTCCGATATAGCCCATCTTCGAACTTATCCTGCTTATGAACCAAAATAGAATCTGTGCAAAGTTTTTAGCTCAATATCTATATTTTTAAAGACTATAGCGTGATTTCAACAGACAGACGGATGGATAGATGGATAGATCGTCTTAGATTTTTCCGGTGGTCAAGAATATATATACTTTATAGGGTCGGAAATGGATATTTCGATGTGTTGCAAATGGAATGACGAAGTGAATATACCCCTTCGGTTGTCGGTATAAAAGTCATAGTTTCCATATGTCTCCAAATCATAGAAAACTTTTATTTATTGGGTTGCCCAAAATGTAATTGCGGATTTTTTAAAGGAAAGTAAATGCATTTTTAATAAAACTTAGAATGAACTTTAATCAAATA
Organism: Stomoxys calcitrans; assembly: GCF_963082655.1. Classification (NCBI taxonomy): domain Eukaryota; kingdom Metazoa; phylum Arthropoda; class Insecta; order Diptera; family Muscidae; genus Stomoxys; species Stomoxys calcitrans. The sequence continues at coordinate 164,663,079 of NC_081554.1, read as the reverse complement.
TACCTTTTTTACACTTTTTTTCTAAAGCAAGCTAAAAGTAACAGCTGATAACTGACAGAAGAAAGAATGCAATTACAGAGTCACAAGCTGTGAAAAAATTTATCAACGCCGACTATATGAAAAATCCGCAATTACTTTTTGGGCAACTATACTTTCTTTGCCTTCTATTCACTTTGGCTACTTATAAAAACAAAAACCGCCTAAAATACAAACAAATGAAACATTTATTCAAAGTTGGAGGCTACAAAAAATCTTCTTGAGCTACCTGTTTGAATTTAAATTTTGCTATGTGCTGTCAAACATCAGTATGACAAAGAAAAGTATTTTCCATTTGCCCTGATTACAGTAACGCCTGACGGCCATATCATATTTTGTTCACTTTGTGCCTTAGCCCAGAGATTTTAGTTTGATTTTGCTTTAGGTTTTGGACTGGGTAACAAATTAGGCTTTAGTTTTATTTAAAACAGATGTCCGAAACAGTCAAAATATATGGTGCTGGCTACACTATAGAAGGCAAAGGCAGATGGAAAATTTTAGATATGTATGTTTATTTTACCAATGGAGGCCACCGTGGCACAGAGGTTAGCATGTCCGCTTTTGACGCTAAATGCCTGGGTTGGTATCCTGGCGAGAACAATAACAAATTTTCAGCGGGGATAGTTATCCCCTCTTAATGCCGGCGACATTTGTGTGTTACTATGCCAAGTAAGAAGCTTCTCTCCAAATATGTAGACGTCGCACTGCGCCGCGCCGTTCGGACTTGGCTAAAAAATGAGATCCCTTATCACTGAGCTTAAATTTGAATCGGACAGCTCTCATTGATTTGTGAGAAGTTTGCCTTTAATCCTTAATGGAATATTCATGGGCAAAATGTCATTTGCAAATTTAACCTTCCACCACAGCTTTTAGCGCCCTGATGTCAGAGTTTATAGCAAGTTGGGCTTACCATACGGGGATCAATTTCCATAGAAGGCTTTGACAGATTAATCTGCGTACCGGACAAGCTGCTCAGAATTAAGGGAAGAGATGGCATTTATATGACCCTCACCCAGAAATAATGGTTGGTAACAAGTTTCGCAGACTCAGACCAAGTCTTTTGAATCTCATCTCTCCTTAAAAGCTAGGGGAGTGGCCGAGAAACCCATTACTGTCCCTGGCCTCCTCGTGCCTAAAGTATGATAGGGACAACAACCCCCAACGTACAGTGCGATGAAGGCAACCACTAACAGGCACGTTTCGATACTTGGTCAGATGGTATTTAAACAAGGAGCACTACTTGGTTCGATGCCAATGCCCACCAAACTTCAGCTGGACCGAACTTTTGATACCTGCCACTTGCCACGATGTCGCCGATATTTAGGATAGTGAGTTGTGATATGCCCTTCGACATCTTTCATTTAACCAAGGAGCACTAATTAGTTCGATGGCAATGCCCGCCAAACTTCGGCTGTACCAAACTTTGGATACCTTGCCACGTTGTCCCCGATATCTGGGATTGTGAGTTGTGATATGCCCCTCGACTTCTTTCTGCAATTTAGCCCAGATCGGTCCAGATTTGAATATAGCTGCCATATAGACTAATCTCTCGATTTAAGGTTTTGGGCTCATAAAAGGTGCATATATTGACCGATATCGCTGAAATTTGGGACAGTGTGTAGTGTTAGGATCTTCAATATCCTTCTTAAATTTGGCCCAAATCGGTTCAGATTTGGATATAGCTACCATATAGACCGATTTCTCGATTAAAGGTTTTGGACCCATAAAAGTCACATTTGGGACAGTGAGTTGTGTTAGGCCCTTCGACGTCCTTCTGCAACTTGGCCCAAATCGGTCCAGATTTGAATATAGACCATATAGACCGATTTAAGGCCTCAGGCCCCTAAAAGACGCAATTATTGCCCGATTTCGCTGAAATTTTACGCAGTGACTTATGTTAGGTTTTTCGCCATCCGTATCTATTTTTGTATATAGCTACCAAAAAAACCAATTTTTTGTTCTACAAAAATGAACAATGACTTTTACTTATTAGAACACTTAATGTCGCTGCGTTGGTCCAAATCGGAATATTTTAATATAGCTGCTATGGGGGAATAAATTATGCATTTTTCACCGGATTATGACGAAAGGTGGTTTAAATATTTACGCAAGGTAGTGGGTATCCAAAGTTTGCCTCTGCTGAACTTATCGCCTCTTTACTTGTAGAGACGTTTTTCCTCTCCTCTTTTCTCCTTATATCTCACCTTCATCTGGTGAGATATAAGCCTTATATCACACCATCATCTGGTGAGATATGAGGACTTATCGCCTCTTTACTTGTAGAGACGTTTTTCCTCTCTTCTTTTCTCCTTATATCTCACATTCATCTGGTGAGATATAAGCCATATATCTCACCTTCATCTGGTGAGATATAAGGACTGTATACTGTCTGTAAAGTTGCCCTGTATGCCGCATTTTTGGCTTCAGTAGTTATTTGACACTCCTGGTCGTACCATGGTCACCATGGGGGAGGCTGTCGATGCTGCGGCTTTATCCATAGACTGCTTTCTTCAAGCAGTTGGGTCAACCGAATGTAGTATGCCGTTGCCACCTGTTGTGTTTGCAGCTATCCGATGTCCAACTCCCAGAGCGTACGTTTCTCGCCACACTAAGACGTGTGTGATGATTTGCTGCAACAATCGTACATCTTACACGCTGATTGAATGCCTTCCACATATTACAACATGATTTATTTGGTTTCCCTCCAACCTCAATCCATTATCGGAAGCTACTTCGTGTAGGCAAAATTTTCCGACGGCTGAGCCAAAGATATTTTCTTTTCTTTTTTTTACATTAAAATCGGGACAGCGATCATATTCTCATTCTAGGCACTCGTAGAAAATATGCTTGGTCCGTTTGTCCTTTTCTGGCATGGGGGTATGGGCCCAAATAAGGCTGATGTTGAAGAATTTGGCATTTATGCGGATTGTGGCTAGCCTCGCATCCACCGGAGTAAAACTGCTGGCAAGGTTTTTCAGTCAACAACTAACCACAAAACCACAGTCAAATTCATGACTGCTGTAATAAGGGGCAGCTATACAGCTACACCCTATATTATGGGTGTCACTTCTCTGTGTTGTTCTGAAGACTTTCTCTAGCCATCGCACTTCCTGTATGGCGGTAATGTCTGCTCTGTATTTCATTAATACATCCGCCAGTGCGTATACTGCACCCTCCCTATAAAGAGTGTGGACATTCCAGGTGCAGATACGCAAATCATGGCCCTTACAACGTTTGAAGGGGTTGTTCTTGATGTTGAAACCATATGAAGGTGACTATCCATGTGGAGGTGGCTATCCTCGTCAAGCACCTATTGGTGATCGAGCTCGTTCCGGTCCAAAGGACCGATCGCCGCGGGAACATGGTGGCCATTGGTTATTTAAAGACGCCAATAACTCGCCTTGTCATATGGGACATCATAGGCACCCAGTATTTGTGCAGGAGTAAGTGCCACCCGACCTCTCACTGAGACTCTCCACTCGATACCGCTGATTTTTCGTGACTGCAGTTACAGCTAATCTGTAAGGAGCATTCTATTATCCGCGCCTATCCTGTGGATGCGCCCGGTAGCTCGCAGCTAAGCTTCTTGTGACAGCAATGATCACCACACAGATCGGACTTCAATATTCCAGCTTGTGTGGTGCTCACAGCTAACCCACACAGGGGTTTGCGGGAATCGTCTACATAGGTGGGAACCATTTTAATATCCTCCTTCATAGGATGGGGTATACTAATTTCGTCATCCTGTTTGTAACTCCTCGAAAAATTCGTCTTAGACCCCATTAAGTATATAAAGGGTGATTTTTTTGAGGTTAGGATTTTCATGCATTAGTATTTGACAGATCACGTGGGATTTCAGACATGGTGTCAAAGAGAAAGATGCTCAGTATGCTTTGACATTTCATCATGAATAGACTTACTAACGAGCAACGCTTGCAAATCATTGAATTTTATTACCAAAATCAGTGTTCGGTTCGAAATGTGTTCATTCACCGTAACGTTGCGTCCAACAGCATCTTTGAAAAAATGCGGTCCAATGATTCCACCAGCGTACAAACCACACCAAACAGTGCATTTTTCGGGATGCATGGGCAGTTCTTGAACGGCTTCTGGTTGCTCTTCACTCCAAATGCGGCAATTTTGCTTATTTACGTAGCCATTCAACCAGAAATGAGCCTCATCGCTGAACAAAATTTGTTAAAATTTGAACACATTTCGAACCGAACACTGATTTTGGTAATAAAATTCAATGATTTGCAAGCGTTGCTCGTTAGTAAGTCTATTCATGATGAAATGTCAAAGCATACTGAGCATCTTTCTCTTTGACACCATGTCTGAAATCCCACGTGATCTGTCAAATACTAATGCATGAAAATCCTAACCTCAAAAAAATCACCCTTTATATTCTTGATCGTTCTGACATTTTAAGACAATGTAGCCATTTCCGTCCGTCTGCCCTTCCATACGTCCATCTCTCTGTCGAAAGAACGCTAACTTTCGAAGGAGTAAAGCTAGCCACTTGAAATGTTGCAGCAATACTTCTCATTAGCGTAGGTCGGTTAGGATTGTAAGTGGGCCATATCGGTCCATGTTTCGATATAGCTGCCATATAAACCGATTTTGGGCCTTGACTTCTTGAGCCTCTAGAGGGCCCAATTATTATCCGATTTGGCTGAAATTTTGCACGTGGTGTTTTGGTATCACTTTCAACAAATCGGTTCACAATCTGGTATAGCTGTCATATAAACCGATGTTGGATCTTGACTTCTTGAGCCCATAGAGCGCGCAATTGTCATCCGATATGGCTGAAATTTTGCATGAGGTGTTTTGTTATGACTTCCAATAACTCTGTTTAGTATGGCGCAATCCGGTACATAACCTGATACTGCTGCCATATAAACCGATCTGGGATCTTGACTTCTTCTTATCCAGTGTTGGTGAAATTATGCACAATTACCTGTAAACTTACCTCCAACTTCGGTGCTATTCCCAGTTCTCGTTCCCTTACATGGAAAAAACCTATTACTTTTATAAAGGATTGTCGCTCGAGGTGACCAAATGCCACCATTCTAACACCATAGGATAGGTCCTGGGACAGTTCGAAAAGGATGAGCATACTTTGCAAGTATTTTTAAGGGAAACAACATTAGATAGGTAATATATTTAACGGATAAGCAATTTTTAGCAATAATTAAGCGACTTTTTATACCCTCCACCATAGGATGGGGGGTACACTAATTTCGTCATTCCGTTTGTAACACCTCGAAATATGCGTCTAAGACCCCATAAAGTACATATATTCTTGATCGTCATGACATTTTAAGTCGATCTAGCCATGTCTGTCCGTCTGTCGAAAGCACGCTAACTTTCGAAGCAGTAAGGCTAGACGCTTGAAATTTTGCACAAATATATCTTATTATTGTAGGTCAGTTGGGATTGTAAATGGGTCAAATTGGTCTATGTTTTGATATAACTGTCATATAAACCGATCTGGGATCTTGACTTCCTGAGCCACTAGAGGGCGCAATTCTTATCCGATCTGAGATTTTGACTTCTTGAGCCAATAGAGGGCGCGTTTCTAGTCCAATTTGGATGAAATTTTGCATGAACTTGTTTGTTATTACTTAAAACAACTGTGTCAAGTATGGTTCCAATCGGTGTATAACCTGATATAGCTGCCATATGACTTCTTAAGCCTCTAGAGGCTGCAATTCTTATTCCATTTTGCTGAAATTTTGTAAAACGACTTCTCCCATGACCTCCAACATACATGTCCAATATGGTCTTAATCGAAATATGGCCCATATCAACCGATCTTCCGATTATGCTTCTTGAACCCCTACAAGGCGCAATTCTTATTCGAATGGACTGAAATATTACCCAATGACTACTACTATGGTCTTCAACATTCGATTCATGTATGGTCTGAATCGGACTATTATTTGATACATCTCCAATAGCAAAACAATTCTTATCATTTCTTCTCTGTTTGCCTAAAAAGAGATACCACGCAAATAACTCGACAAATGCCATCCATGATGGAGGGTATACAAGATTCGACCCTGCCGAACTTAGCACGCTCTTTTTTGTTATACCTTACATAATGTGGTACAGGGTATTATAACTTAGTGCATTTGTTTGTAACACCCAGAAGAAGGAGAGATAGGCCCATTGATAAGTAATCCGATCGACTCAGAATCACTTTCTGATTCGATTTAGCTATGTCCGTCTATCTGGCTATCCCTCTGTCCATTTTAATTTGTGTACAAACTACAGGACGCAATTTTCATCCGATCGTCTTAGAATTTGGTAAGCCATGTTTTTGGGTCTGAACGCCTGGGTTCGAATCCTGGCGAGACCATCAGAAAAAGTTTTCAGCGGTGGTTTTCCCCTCCTAATGCTGGCAA